>NW_008672406.1:88499-91100 GCF_000695815.1 Acanthisitta chloris | reverse complement strand
GCCAGGTTGGATGAAGCCTTGAGCAACCTGCTCTGGTGGGAGGTGTCCCTGCCCATGGCAGGGGGTTGGGACTGGGTGATCTCTAAGGTCCATTCCAACCCCTAAAATTCTAAAATTCTATGATATCTATAGTCAATGCAGTTTTGACACTGCAGTTGTGACACTGTCCAGGGTCCCAAGATGGACACTAGTAAGAAACCCACTACTTCTCTTACACCATCCTTCAGTCCATGCATACACCTATCACTCATTTTAAACAACCACAACAGAGAGGTTTATACTTCACCTATTCAGATGACATGTTTGTAGTCAAAAGAGAGAAAAAAGCACTATTAGCACACCACTCATGAGCTATGCTAGACACCTGTAGTGTGGTGAGTAATATTTTGAAACTGTCTATTCTTCCTCTTTCCTCTACAGGATATGCTAGACACCTGTAGTGTGGTGAGTCATATTTTGAAACTGTCTATTCTTCCTGTTTCCTGTACAAGTAATTCAGTTTGGTGAAATGTTTCTGTGTTCAACAAGGTGAACCTTACATTTTCAGCCTAGGTTTTTAGTCATTTGGAGCAAAATATGGCTTATGTGTTCCCTTTTTGAAGGGAAGGAGTAGCCCCATAGTCATCCCTTTCAGTCACAGATTCTATCTCCTCAGCTTAATCATATGAGACAGCCCAGTCATTTTGATTATGCTGTTTACCTGACTGAAATGGCTAAGACTCGTTTGCCTGTAACCACGAACTCTGCAGCTGCAGCTAACAGCTTCAGCAGACAATAAACAGGTGCCTGTACCTGTTATGGAAGGAAAGTTTTTAGTCATTTAAGCTATGTGGTTAAAACTGTATCTGAAAAAGTATTGCTTAATCGCTCTGCATAGACATGCTACTCATCTGCTCAGAGCCCAATTAAGGTACACAATGGAAGGTTATTAATGAACAATGCCTTAGATGCTGAGCAGAACACTTATGGCTTGATAAATAGTCACATTTTATTGGGCACTCTTTTTAAATGCACTGCTTGAGTATAGATAAAAAGCAGATGTTGCTTTCATTAATGGATTAATGTGATGTGTAATAGATTGTGCTGATTGCCATTAAGTCAAACTTCAATGGATTAACTGGCATATTTAACAAACAGTCATTTTCCATGTAGTGGTGACAAGATGACTCAACAGGATGACACGTTATAGACAGCAGTAGCATTTCTGTGCACTGGAATTCAGTTGGCTCCTGCATCACCTCTACAGCTTGAATTGACTTTGAGATTTGTTGGCTGATGCTATTTTGCCTTCTCCAGTGTTACAACAGTGACCTGAGGTGAGGGGAATGTGGTCTTAGACAGTGTCTCTTTGTGAGGTTCCCTCCACACTACCCTCAGAGAGTCACCTCTGTCTGGCTCTGGGCATAACTACTTGTACCTCCCTTGGAGAAATGTAGCTCAAGGTCAAATCCAACACAAGAACTGTTTAAATCTTTATTACTGGCAGTAGTGCAACATAACAGCAGGAGGCCTAAGGATTTTTTATCTTAAGAAGTTGGTGCTGACATAGAAGGGTAACTTTGAAAGGTAAGTTTTAAAGAAAAGCTAGAAGAGATAACCTGTTTAAAAGGTTGTTTGTATTGCTTTTCTGCAGTTTATTTTTCTTAAATGAACCAGTGCTCTTTTTCAATTATTTGCCTCAAAATGTTCGTATGCAAGCTAAGAAATACTATGTGATATTTCAGTATAATCTAGCACTGTATATTGACTACAAAGTAGAAAAGTGTATACCATAGAGTTATTCAAACAGTAGATGTCCTTGAAGAAAGTATTTCTGTCTTAAGGGAAATGTGCTGTTGAGATAAAGCTGCATTATAAATAAATATTCATGTGTGATGAGACCTTGGAGATAGTTCCAGCATATACCTAGATAGAGCTTAATACATTATTTTAAAGGACAAAATCTCCTAAGGTTTGTGGTAGGCATCCTCTGTTATCATACTGAACGTCCATCTCACCACTGCAGCACTGCAAAGACTCTTCCTGCACAGCATTAATAGGATCAAAAGTGCCTGTAGTGTAGAAAAAAGCATGAATTCCCTTCATTTTACACACTAAAGGATCACCAATGAGGTCCCTTTTATAAGAAGATCTGATATATAACCATCTAGACAACAGATACATTTTGAAAGGAAGCAAGAACTTTTAAACCTTTTCATCCAACACTTATCTTCAAAAGAAGAAACTATATCTTAAGGGAACCTTGAAGTTTCACAGGTGAACTTGCAAAAGAAAGAAGACAGCAAAACTATGGAAATTTTGTACAGCCATAGATCTTTGTGAGTTAATTCCATTTTAATCTCAGACTATTCTACACTAGGTACCTGCACACATACTTATCCAGCTATGATATGAGTGCACTTCATGGGTTCGTTATTGGGCCAAATTCAGTTTCCACAGGTATATTCCCTACCTGGAATACTGTGTGCAGCTCTGGTACCTCAACATCAGAAGGACATGGAACTGTTGGAGCAAGTCCAGAGGAGGTCATGAAGTTGCTAAGAGGACTGGAGCATCTCCCCTATGAGGACAGGCTGAGGGAGTTGGGGCTGTTGAGCCTGG
>NW_008672406.1:75766-88135 GCF_000695815.1 Acanthisitta chloris | reverse complement strand
TTGGGACTAGATGATCTGTAAGGTCCATTCCAACCCCTAAAGCTCTATGATCTACAATATGCAGGGATGCAGATGCAACATGGATGAAGGAGCTTTTTCCAGGAGACATAAAACACACCCCCAGCATCTGCACATGGGCATGGGGTTATATCCCCCCTTACTACCCATTTCTCATCTTCCCTCAAAGCAAATCTACATCTCCTATTTGCCATTCACTTCACTAAAAGAAGGTTAACAAAAACACTGAGCACTTCTGAAAATCCTGCCCCAGAAGAAAAGATTTTATTGTGATACCTCAAAATGAGGATCAGTCAGGACTGCAAACAGGCTAGGTTTATAACTCTGCATTTTTAGTGTCCTTGTAGATCCATTTAAAAGAAGAAAAAAATCAAAGAAAAAGATCTTCTGGTTTATTTCATTTGTTTAGAAAAATTTAAATGTGACAATGTCATCTTTGAGACTTCCCTTATTCTATGGGGATAACGTTCTCCATTTTATTCTGCTAATACCCTCATCAACATGCTTTATGCTCATCAAAGTATCCCAGAAGGCTGGAAACATGTAGCAAATGGCTCAGTAAACCTCATGTCCTTCACCCCATGCTTGTTGAGATGTTAAATCTTCTTCATATCCCCAGTGCATCAACCATTAGTTTGGAGGCAGATTTTAAAGCTTTTATTCACAGAAGCTTAAATCCTGATTGAAAATTGTCTGAAACCATGAAGGTCTCTGCTGGTTGTTCAGCCCCTTCAGAAGATTCTCTTCTCAGCATGGTCTGACTCATCAATCTGTTCTCACACTGATGGTTTATTAGAAGGAAACAAATGAAAGAGCCATGCAGTAAGATAGGCCTGGCAAGTCAAGATTTTATAGCCAGCATGTGTTCTACATGTAACACTCACTTATGGAAATTGCACATAAAATCTTTCCTTCCTTTTTCCTAGACAAAATAGAATTTCTCTCTTCTAATTCTGCCTCTCTTTCTAGTCTCCAGGCTGGCATCTGGTGGCATAGATTACCAGAGGGACCTTGAAGCAGGAGGTCAGCCAGGGGCACTGCTGGAGACTTCAGCAGAGCAAAGCAGCTGCAAAATCCCCTTTGCTGGCAAACTCTCAGCTGGCTAGACCTGTGCAAAGCATGAGCCTTGCACCAAGGGCTGGTGTTGAAAGGATGGATGGGAGATGTGATGATTATTCTCTCAGCAGCATCTACTTAGCACATCTTTTATGATGAGCTTGGAAGGGTCTGTATGTGCTTCACCAAGTCACCCTATCTTATACAGCCTAACAGAAGAAGCCAAGAACTGAATGAACCTTACCTACCCTTTCATCTCCACGAGCAGCCTCCAAGGAGCAGAGTTTGGAGAGATGCCCTCATTGCACAGAAATTGTGTTTGTGCTCTAGCTCAGTCAATTTTCCAGTTGGGTGAAATCCACAGGGGGTTATAACATTAAAAAAGAAGTAAAATCACCTAATAAAAATGATTCTTTTCCTACATTGCACACACTAATAATAAATATATCAGCAGCAATGCTACATAACAGACCTTTCTTGACAGAAAGGGTTAGCACACTGAGCTTTAGCAGAAGGACCTGCAGTGGAGAAGTGAAATTAGCATCCCATTGTTGAGGGAGGGATCCAAGAGCAGGAGGGACAAAGGATGTTAGGAAAAATGTTTTCCCTGTGAACGTATTCAGGTACTGGAACAGATTGCCCAGGGAGGTGGTGGAGTCACCATCCCTGGAAGTGTTGAAGAGGCATCTGGATCTGATGTTGGAGGATCTGGTTTAGGGTTTAGGAGTTCCAATGACCTTCGGTTAATGGCTGGACTTGATGATCTTAGAAATCTCCTCCAACTTTGATGGGGGATGGGGGAGAGAATCAGAAGGGTAAAAGCTACAAAAACTCATGGGTTGAGACAAAGACAGTTTAATAGAGAAAGCAAAAGCTGCACACACAAGCAAAGCAAAACAAGGAATTAATTCACTGCTTCCCGAACACAGGAGGTGTTTAGCCATCTCCAGGAGAGCAGGGCCCATCACGCGTAACGGTTCCTTGGGAAGACAAACGCCATCACTCCAGATGTTCCCCCTTCCTCCTTCTTCCTCCCACCTTATATACTGAGCATGATGTGCTATGGTATGGAATATCCCTTTGGTCAGTTTGGGTCACCTGTCCCAGCTGTGTCTCCTCCCAATCTCCCATGCATCCCCAACTTCCTTGCCAGTGTGGCAGTATGGAAAACAGTAAAGCCCTTGACTCTGTGTAAGCTCTGCTCAGCAATAACAAAAACATCTCTGCATTATCAACTCTGTATTCAGCACAAAACCCAAACATAGCCCCATACTAGCCTCTATGAAGAAAGTTAACTCTACTCCAGCTCAAACCAGCACAGATGTCTCCTTCAACCTTGATGATTCTATGATTCTAAGGAGAGCACAATTCCACAGTCCACTTCCAGACTTGGGAGAACTACAGTTGTACCATGCAAGGAAAGATGTGTGATCAGACTAGAGAACTTTGCTATTATGCAGCTTCTAACGTATGTCACATTCTTTTACTAAAACAGAAAAACATTCCTATTATGCAGCTTCTAACGTATGTCACGTTCTTTTCCTAAAACAGAAAAACATTTACCAATGCCTATGAATACAGAGTTTTGAAAGATTAAAACAGATTTGTTACAGCCAGGATGTTTTTTCTTAAATTTTGCACAGTCTTTTGGACCACAACCAGTAAACAAGGCTTTTTGCCTTCGTAACTCCTAACCCCTGGGAAGAAACAGGTAAGCCATTACAGAATGGTCCATCAAAAATCAAAACACAAAGTAAAGATGTAGTTTGCTATGAATACAGAGTTTTGAAAGATTAAAACAGATTTGTTACAGCCAGGATGTTTTTTCTTAAATTTTGCACAGTCTTTTGGACCACAACCAGTAAACAAGGCTTTTTGCCTTCGTAACTCCTAACCCCTGGGAAGAAACAGGTAAGCCATTACAGAATGGTCCATCAAAAATCAAAACACAAAGTAAAGATGTAGTTTGCTGAGCAAAAAGCCATTACAGAATGGTCCATCAAAAAGGAAAACACAAAGTAAAGATGTGGTTTCCTGAGCAAAGGGTGTACTTTTCAATAAAAATGTGCTTTTGAAAGGGTAATTTATCAATCAAGAAGCACTCTAAACTACCTTTGTGTTCTTATGCAGAAGAAAGGCCATCAACACTTTATAAAACCTGTATTAGGTACTTGTGATTCAATGAAGTACACAGAGGAGGTGCCATTGCTTTCTTGCTGATTTTCTCATTCTTGGGTCATGTTCTCTGCTTATGACAGGATACTTTTTGTACCTTTGTCTCATTAAATTTGCCAGAGAAAAGGTACCACTTTGTATGAGATTTCCTGTATCGTTTCTGCTGTTGCTAAAAATTTGCTATGACTTATGCAGGTTTTTTGTTTGCTTGACAAAAGAGGCTGTAACAGTATATATTGTAAGACATATGATCCAAACTTGATTGTAAGGGAATTTCTTTCTATTCAGCTACCTGCTGCTAAAGTTTACAGATCTCTGTGTGCACTCTTCCACTGTTAGCAACCATTACGACAAAGGAGTGACACACAATGTCAGGATTTATTGTCATACTATGTGTGAGGACATGGTATATCAGTGCACATTCTGACAACTGCTTTGGGTTAGAAATATATTCTATGAAAATATTAATCAGCCCTATTACTCTGTGTCTCTTGGCTGATGTGAAATTAGACATGGGCTATGGATCTTTCTATTACACCAGCTGTTTATGTCAAGCTTGGGCTGGTCACAGCAATTAGTGTGAGTAATATGCATCATCCTTGCAACTCACTTACCATTGACTCTGGCAACAGCTCACACAAATGACCTGAAAGACAAAGTCTGCCTCAGATGGTTTGCAAACCAAAAGCCTCATCTTCCAGCTGAACCCACATGAACCATAAACTCACAAGAAATCCCATCAACTCAGTTTTAGGAAAAGCAGTTTTGCTAATCATAGAATCATGTAATCATAGGATGATGTGGGCTGGAAGGTACCTTTAAATATCATCTAGTCCAACTCCCCTGCCATGGACAGGGACAATTTCAACTTAATCAGGATGCTCAAAGCCCTCTCCAACCTGATCTTGAGTGTTTTCAGGAATGCTCACACAGACCCACTTGATAACATGAGAAACAAAGCAATGATGAACAGAGAAACAGGAGGATCTGAGGATCAGAGGTTTAATATCGAAGATCAAATAGCAAGTGAAAAAAAAATTGGAGGCATAGTCTGGCCACCTTTCTAACTATTCTCCTGTGGCCTTTTTCTCTGGAGCCATCACAGTAAACTTGGGGTTTATTGTTGGCAGGGCAGAATCCTTTTTGCAGCAGGAAGAATTGGAAAGACAAAGGAAAGCCTAAGTACTGTAGGTGATCTAAGGCTAAGAAAGTAATGGAGGCCCTTAATGAATCTGAAAGTTTTTATTCCTTTGTTTAAAGAAAAGTTCAATTCACCCATATTCTCTAGACCAAGAAATATTCTGCCTGACATGCACAGAGCTGCAGAGCTCCTGTGTACTGCTGTAAATGAAAAGATAAACACATCATCTTCTCAAAGGCACACTGAACAGCTGTGTATTGAGGATATCCATTAAACAGATATCAAAACCAGAATTAATTTTTGTTCATTATAAATTCATAATGGGCAAGTCTGTCGTTTTCATGCTGACTCTAGTTTTATGCTGTCAGAGCTTTTTAACTATGCTACATTGCCTCAGCACTTCATTTTACTGCAGACTGATTGTATTTCTCAGCTGGTTCTATAACTCCTCAAAAAACTCATCCCATGGTAACAAAACAAATAAGTTTTATGGCTTTATTTTTTCCCCTCAAAGTAAGTTAAACAAAATTCTTTTGAAGGCAGCAAGCTTTTGAAAGATTTTGTGTCTGTCTGTGTGTGTGTATTTGTTCCCTACTGGTTCACTCTACCTTTTCATGGAGGTTTTCAAACAGGCTAAAATTTCTTCTTCTAAGCAAAGACTGATCAACCAAAACCCTGAATCACACAACTATTCACGTAATGAACATGATTTTAATATGCAAATTTTGAATCTGTAAAGATTTCCACATTTCACTTTAAAGAGATCCAATAAGATTATTTTAATACTGGGTTGTTTTTTTTCTAGTTTTAGAGCCCCTGTGGATTGTCTGTATTTCCTGTGGAGAACCTTTATGGATATTCCTGTTCACATATTAGAAAGAACATTTGGGCCTTGCAATGTCCTCTGGGGTGATTCAACAAAGATGTTTAGAGTATCCTGATCTTGAAAAACATTGCACAAGTCATTAGGTAGCCCAAAGAGCAGTACAGCATAGCCCATGCCCCCTCTTTTTTCACCCCAGTGCACATGTTCACTCATGTTTGGCACATCTCTTCCAAAAAAAGTCTCTGTTTCTCTGGTGTGCCCCACAATTCAAGCATCCTTGTGGCTTTGCTGCCTTGGCTTTCCCCTGTGCCCTGTGGTTCTCCATGGGTTTGTGTGGCTCAGCCCTCAGGCAGCATTTAGAAGCAAATTCTGTTGGCAAAAAGACATGTTATCCCATTAGAACTTCATTGTCAAGGAAGGTTCAGGGCTTCTTCTGATTCTACACACGTGAGTGAGAGCAAGGAATATGAAATAGGCAACTTCATGTGGCCAGTGATCAGGATTCAAGACTATCAAGCATGGTGTCTGAAAATGTCAATGAGATGTAAATACATCAATAAAAGAGCAAGTTCTGCTCTGCCTGCTCTCCAGTCCCCTGGCTCTGCTGCAGGAAGAAGGTGGTTCCTGCATCTGTGAGGAGTTTGCAAGGAGATTCTTCCTTCCCATCTGACTTTATGTGTTTGTTTATTTAAGAGCCTTACTTAAGTCCAACTTCTTTCAACTGTTCTGCAGCATCAGGTAAGAGAGGAAAGGTTAGGACATGAATTAAATCTTCATCTTGAACAAGTGTGAATAACACCTGTGTAATTTAAGGAAAGGCAATAAGGGTGAGAGTGCACTGCACAATGAAGTCTGCCCAGGTGCCAACATCTGATGTGACTCACCTGTTTATCCTATTTCTACACACAGATGCAATAAGCTGCAAAATAAGCTCCCTTATGTTAGGAGAAGGTTGTCAGATTCCTGGCATAAATATATGCAGCTTCAGTTCTGCAGAGCTCTGAGAAAGACCCATCCCTTTCTCTACATGCAGCTGATAAAAGCAGGTGTAAATTACATGCCAGCAGGAAACTGGGAGGAGATCTAAGAGGAAAATAACCTAATGAAAAGTGAGTAATACAAAGGAGACCCCCTACTTTAGAGTACACTTTCTTAAATTCACCAGTCAGAAACTCAGCTCCCTTCTCCTCTCTGGGATATGATTTATTGCTCTCTTATTCCTGCTTTCTGAACTTATAATATCTGTCAGCCTGGGTCAAATTCTGATTTCAGAAATTTAGATGAAAATGTAAAGCCCCCTGAAGTATTTCTGCAAAGAGTAATGGATTTCTTGTGGATGCAGAGTGTTGTAAATTGAATACAATTCTGGTCAATAGCCTATACCTGACATCCATCTGTTCCAGGATCTCAAACTACGAGTCACGCTCTAGAGTCCATCCAGTTTCATTACTAGCATTATTTTTATCATGTTAGGACACAAAATATTCTGGGTGCTTTTCAGACCAGCAGAAAACACAGCATTTCTCCTGCAGAATGTACAGTGTAAAGTGAGACAAAGGGTGATGGAAAGAGACATAATAAATAATCCAAGGGATGTCTGTACTAAACAGAGGTTTATCAGAAATGTATTTATCTAGTTTAATTATAATTTTTAACCTTATTTTCTTGAGGAATTGGAGTAGCCTAGTGGTCAGTTTTGCAGGGAAAGTCTGGAGGTTTTTGGTCTTGATTCTTCATCTTGCTAGGCATGAGGGACTGCAGCCAGGCAGTGTCCCCTGTGTAGTTTCCCCTAGGTCTTAAAAGGGTTGAGTTCATGTTGCAGCCTTGGGATAATTTAATTAAAAAGTCAATCAACTGTGAGACATGCACTTCTTGGAAAACAAGCTTCATGAATTCTGAAACTGATATTCATAAGCAAATTGATCTTCCCTCTCTGCTTTTCTTTCTGTGGATCAGTTTTCCCATCTCTCCTGACTGCAGAGTCACTGTGTTGGTGCAGAACAAACAAGCACTTAGGGCAGTTTGCTCTCTCAGTTTGCAGAATGAAAGTTGTGCCTTGCCTTGGCATTGTAAATAGCTCTACTTGTGCAAACTTCCTTTTGCTAGGTAGGCCTTAAAGATCAAGACATGCAATGTCTGGACATCATTCCAAACACCCTAAGAACTGGCAGGGTCCACTGAGCTGGACTCTTGTGTGTCCAGGAAAGGGACTCTCTTGATTACAAGTCATTACTGTTTTACAGGGAGTTTATACTGCAGCCAAAGATGTGACCTCAGCATAGCTTAAGCATATTCATGTCTAGCTTATAATAGCAAAGTTGGCAATGCAGTGAGGACTTCTGCAGCAATTTATGGATTAGTGCAGGCTGTAAGTCAACTTGGGACTGGAGGAAAGTACTTGGAAAGCTAATATCAATATTCAACTGCATTTGGTAAAGCTAGCTTGGGAGTTTAGAAAATCTTCCATCATGTCCTTGACTGCAACATAGACAGATTTCAGAGCTTGAGTCCCTGAGCAGAACAGTAATCAGGGAGTCTCCACACAGTAAATGTAAAGCACATTTGAATAATTCTGTTGTTCTGATGTTGATAAAATAGTTCTAGCAGAAGCAATTCCAGGGTATATCCCTTCATGCTTGGAAAACATGTATTTCCAGCTCTCAGCTATTAAGGTTTAAAAGTTTGAGGGGATTTTGACCAGAATCTGCACTACAGCCCAGATTAAAGTTGAATAGTGCTATTGATCCTCTCTCAAGGAGCACTTTGCATATCTGCGTTCCACTCCCAATCTGTCAGATGTTTTCCAATATTAAAATTTTCTTGGCATGGCATCCATCCATAAACTACATCTCTCTGTGGAACACAGTCTTAAATTGGCTAATATTTCATGCAAGTCTTCTTAAGGTAATAGTTACCACTTGTATACAAAATGAGGATCCAACATAAGATGCTGAACCCTTCCCTCAAGAAGGCAAAGTCCACCCTGAGTACATTAAAATGCATAACTAAGACTCTGTTTCTTCTACTGCTCCAGGGTAAAATGCATAACTAAGACTCTGTTTCTGCTGCTGCTCCACGATGACTCGTTGCTCTTCCCTGCTTTGTTCATGTACATGTCTGGGTGACATTTATTACTACCTGCCACACTTTAGTTCCAGTGACAGTTCTTTCCCCTCTGACTTTCCTGTTGTATATACATCTAGGAAATAAAGGCACATCTGATTTTGTTTAGAAAGAGCCCTGTCCTCCAAGTTTTTGCTTCCTGCTCCTTGGAATCTGGCTGTTAGTAGCCATCCTGAGTAGAATGCTGGGGTCATGCCACAGTGAGAAGGGAATAAAGTTGTCCCAGTACTGTTGAAGACAAAGTTGTGGGAATTGGGAGTGTAGCCTATATTCTTGGCTTCTCTGAGGAAAGCACCTTGCTCTCTCCTGGCACTTCAAGCACTGGAATACATCATGGGAAAGGAAGGGGAGCCCTGAATCCTTGAGCTGATGCCTGAATGATGCTCTTAAGATAACTTTCTACCTCATAGACTGAAAGCAGGTAAGAAACTCCACCTGTCAAGGGAGACAAATGAGAAAACTCCTTCCACCTTTGGCACCTGAGAGAAAATCTCTGAGTGGTCTGCCAGGATCCTGGGAGTTGTCCCATCTGAACAGTGTGGGGGCACCATAGGAGGACCTCATAAAGTGTGTTTAAAACACACATACACACAAATATATATGCATACACATGTGCATGCATATACACACATTTATCCATAGGAGGACCTCATAAAGTGTGTTTTAAAACACACATACACACAAATATGTATGCATACACACATTTACTTGCATCCTGAGAGAGAAATATTCAAGCCCTCTTATGCCAATCTGTATCCCAACACATCTGTGCTAGCAAGCTGTCAACTTTCCTGTTCCTGAAGGTAACCACATTACTACTCAGTGGAAGGACTGATGGAAAAGGTAGTAAGAAGAGATGATCAGGAGAAAATAGCTGTTTTCTGCCATCAGCAGCAACAAGGGTGACACCTGAAATGTCATCCACTGCCTCATGAAAACAGATGGCATCAAATAACACATGATGTATACAGACAGACTTCTTGAGCTCACCTCTGAACACTCAGAGCAACTTGAGAAAAAGATTAGAAACTGAAGTCTCAGCAGGGTGAGTCACTCAGCAGAAAGCAGTTCTCTGCTGATTTGAAGTGGGTGTCTGCTGCTGTCTTAAATGACCAACTGTATGAAAGCATTTTATACAAGAGTGCAAACCACACATCAAGAAAAACTTTGCTTTCTGTTGCATTTGTTTCAGGGCAGCAGAAAATAGCAAATATGTGCACCCTATCAACAGTAGCAAGTGCAGAAAGAAATGCATCTTAGTTGTAGTGTTTTAAAGACAGAAAACTCATATCTCACTGTTTGCACCATATATGTTTTATTCTCCTGATGCTTAGCTTTACTGAATAAAATGAAATGGATTGATTGCTTTGAACTGCACAGTTGTCTTGAAGTGAGCTTTTTGAAGTTCAAATGTTGTTAGTTAAAATCCATGGATGCATGTCAGCACATTATTAAAGCCACTATGGGATCCAGAGAAAAGCAGGTTTTAAAAGGTAAATTGTTAGTTAAAATCCATGGATGCATGTCAGCACATTGTTAAAGCCACTATGGGATCCAGGAAAAAGCAGGTTTTAAAAGGTAAGTTGACCTCTTGGTTTCAGGTCAATGTGCCTTCCGTGGTTTACAGGTACTCCCCAAGCAAAATTCCTTGTTTCAAGGAAAATCCTGTATCATAGAATTATAGTATTTTAGGCATTGGAATTGACCTAAATCCATGGATGCATGTCAGCACATTGTTAAAGCCACTATGGGATCCAGGAAAAAGCAGGTTTTAAAAGGTAAGTTGACCTCTTGGTTTCAGGTCAATGTGCCTTCCGTGGTTTACAGGTACTCCCCAAGCAAAATTCCTTGTTTCAAGGAAAATCCTGTATCATAGAATTATAGTATTTTAGGCATTGGAATTGACCTTAGAGATCATCTAGTCCCAACCACTGCCCTGGGCAGGGACACCTCCCACCAGAGCAGGTTGCTCATGGCTTCATCCAACCTGACCTTGAACATTGCCAGGGTTGGGGCATCTACTATATCCCTGGGCAACTAGTTCCAGTGTCAAACTGTATATTCACTGTATATATACAGTGTTCAACTGTATATTCTAAGTTTGATTTAAATCCACCTATAAAATACTATCATAGCTGTCACACAAAGGAAACAACCAACTAAAAGGCTGTACAGTTGGTCCAGTGACTGCTTTTTAACAGCATCTTCTTCCTCATGCAGGTGGATTGGATACATTCAACTCAATCATCCCCTTCCATTGATTCAAAAGACACATTTTGAATTAGGTAGAGTTATTTCCAAAGTAGAAATGGCAGGTTAGAAGCTAAAGATATTTGAGGGGCTGGAGAGTCCTCTTACAATTAAAATCTCTCTGAGATTAAGGGACAAGACTTTTATTTATCATAAGAGCCTATGAACAGCATTCAAGAAGTGACTATGATATCTGAAGCAGAAGCAATTTCACTGTGTGTGCTATGAAATGCTGAATAGGGTTTAGGCTTGGGATACTGATATAAAGTACATAGTGGTTTTCTCCATTCCAAGCTCCAGACTTCAGTGTCAAGGTAACCTTGATAATTTGTTTGCTGGGCTGAGAGCCTCTAAAATCTACCTGCAACAGATTTCTTTCAAAATTTTAGAGAAGGAGAAAAATGGTATTTTCTAGGTAATTGAGTAAAATCTGTTGCCTTTGTCAGTGTTACATTTTAGCTGTAAAATCTCCTTAGAGTAAGCTGTAATTTTTTTCAGCTTTTCCATAAACTATGAGTTTTAAAATGTGATTATGCCAAATTGTGGTAGCTGTTTGCTACAAAAGGAATGAACTTACTGAACACTGAATCTTTCAGGATTATTGGATTCCTTTTTTTCAAAATATGTCTTATGTACATGCACAGCTCAGCCCAAACTGTAAAACTAAATACATGTAATAGAATAATAGAATCATCAAGGTTGGAGGAGACCTCTAAGACCATCAAGTCCAACCACTAACCTGTCACTGCTGGAACCCCTAAACCCTAAACCAGATCCTCCAGTGTCAGATCCAGACACCTCTTCAACACTTCCAGGGATGGTGACTCCACCACCTCCCTGGGCAATATCCCAGTGCCTCAACACCACAACAGGGAAAACATTTCTCCTCACATCCAATCTGACTCTGCCCTGGCTCAGCTCAAGACCATTCCCTCTAGTCCTCTCCCTGCAGCCATGGCAGGACACACATCTCCCACCTCTCTCCAACCCTGGCAGGGAGTTGCAGAGAGCCAGGAGGGCACCCCTGAGCCTCTTCTCTAGGCTGACCAAACCCAACTCCCTCAGCCCTCCCTCATACAACATGTTTTCTAGGCCTTTTCTGAGCCTCATTGCCCTCATGTTTCAACCCTGAAAACTGTTGGCATACCTCTGTCCTTTTTCTAACCATATCAAATTGTCTGATAAAAGCCACAGCCTCCCCTTGCCATCTTTATTGTGATAAGGCCTGAATTTTATCAAAGTACCCAAAATAACAGTTTTTTTCTTTTTATTTGTTTTGCTGAGATTTCACATGAGTAGAGGTGAAGGTCAAATATCACCAGAAGAACATTTCTGACTGTTGAGAATTACCTCCTGCTGTTCTTGGACAACTTTCTGTTTTCTTATTTAAAGCACCAACTAGCTGGTCACTCTATGCTCTCCTGGAATTCTCACTGCAAGAGTTGAACTGCCCTGGTCAAGTGTAGTTAATGAAATACTAATGGACAGAAGCCAAAATAGCCTTCAAATAAGCAGATGCAGAAAATACTGTTTGCATATCACTGCTTTGCCTAATGATATATAGCAAAAGCACATACAGATGTCTCTATAATGATACAGGTAAAGCTCAAGCATGGGGGCAGATAGTAAAGCTCAATAGGTTGTGAAGAGTTCAATCCCACATATAGACCATAATCATTCTAAGGAGTAAAGCAGGATTGGATGAGAAGCTCATCATGAGCTGCAGTGTGAGCTCAGCCCAGAAAGCCAATGGAATCCTGGGCTGCATCCACAGGAGTGT
>NW_008672406.1:54265-75692 GCF_000695815.1 Acanthisitta chloris | reverse complement strand
AGAAGGACATGGAACTGTTGGAGCAAGTCCAGAGGAGGCCACCAAGTTGCTAAAAGGACTGGAGCATCTCCCCTATGAGGACAGGCTGAGGGAGTTGGGGCTGTTCAGCCTGGAGAAGAGAAGATTGTGTGGAGACCTCAGAGCAACTTTTTAATATCTGAAGGGCCTACAAGGAACCAGAGAGGGACTCTGTGTTAGGAACTGAAGGGACAGGACAAGGGGTAATGGGTTCAAACTGAAGGAGGGAAAGTCTAGGTTGGATGTGAGTGTGGTGAGACACTGGCACAGGTTGCCCCAATCCTGGTGGTGTTCAAGGCCAGGCTTGGATGAAGCCTTGAGCAATCTGATCTAGTGAGGAGGTGTCCCTGCCCAGGGCTGGGGGGGTTGGGACTAGATAATCTCTAAGGCCCATTCCAGCCCCTAAATTCTATGATTCTATGATTCTATGGTTGGTGGCTTGGATATTCTTTTTACAATCTGTATGAGGCTTGGTCCAGCTCAGAAACTGGTCTTGGTAGATCTAATGATGAATTAAATTTGCACCAAAGAATTAAAAGAATCTGTGGAATATCTATATGGAAATGGTGGCATTTTCTATCTTGGAAAGTCTCTTGAAATTCAGAATCTTTTCCTTATGTCTTGAAGCACATTCCTAAGACAAAGCCTTAAAGAGAGATACAAAAATTGCTTTCAGATCTATGAAACTCAGTTAATAACACAGGGTTCCCTTCAGGTTCCTTACAAAAAATCATAGCAAGGATATGGTTATGTATTCCAGAGGATGGGTTAAATTCTTAAAAAACTTGACTCTAGAAAATGAGTAGAGTGAATTACAATTAGCAGGAAACCTCACTGCTGGAAGACTCATGGGAGGGTGTCAGGGCCTCTCAGCCTATTGATTGGGATTATATACATATGCTATGTATTCAACACCAACAGGAGAGCAGAGACACATTCCCAGAGCTGTCATTTGGTTGTTTTCAAAAGTTATTGTAGCTCAGAGCAAGTGATAGCCTCAGGTTTATTGTCTGTTGGCATGGTGCTGTAAGAGATTAGTGCAGGAGTGAGAGACATTACAGTCTATCCCACAGAGGTGCTGTATATTGAGACTGTCAATGTATTCAATTATCCTTTGACTTTAGCCCTAAAAATATAATCCTCATTTCAGAGGTTAACTTCCAACGTGTAGTATACTTTGTTCCACACTCATCAGCAGTGCAAAAATGAGATCAACAATATTTCTTTTTAACTGGCTAGAACAGAAACCTGTGACTTTGACAGTAAAAAAAAGGATGCTCACAGGCCTTACACCACTTCGTTCCAGTTTAAAATACATGTGGAATGACTGAAATAAATGGACTTATGCCATATATGTATTATAAAGGTGAGTGCTCCTGTAATAGTAGAAAGCAAATGCCAATATTAATATCTTGGCAATGATGTGAGCTGAAGAGTTTATTACAAGGCTTTGGTGTGAAAGTAAATTTCTCTAGACTGTCTGCAAAGGGGACTTGGAATATCTACCTCATGCATAATTCATTGGAGAGCAACCAAAGTCACATCTATGAAGGAACATTGTCACTAGAGATACTGTCTTGTGAAATAAAGAGTCATTTGATGAACACCTATCACTTATGACAATACTATTCAGATCTTTATCACTACTGACATCTCTTTAGCAAACCTATTAGCCCTTCCAGCATAGGCTACAAGAGTAGCTACACTCAGCTCTTAAATACACAAGTGCACTTACCAGCTGTTTATGGAACAGGTTGCTTTAATTCCACTGTCCATGACCACCACCCAACTTTAGACTCCTACTCCCCTTCTTTTTCCCTAGGTTTCTTCTGTTGTTTATGCCCATGGATCATGTCCAGGAAGCCAGAGGGCATTGGGGGCTGTGAGAGAAGCCTGAAAATCCTCCTACCTTCTGACTCTTTCTGTGGCTCTGCCTAGGAAGAAAACTTGTGAAGAACAATGCCAGTAACATCAGAGGATTAATTTGCCACAGCGAGGCCAATGTGATTTGTAGCACTGTGTCTTTAGCATAACAAACCCCCAAAAGGCTATTCTTCAAAAGCACATCACCAGTTCTCACACCTCATGAGAAACCAAGTACTACTGCAACTCTAATAATCTGAAAAGTACATAGCCAAAAGGAATGGAAATCTGTGGAAATCTCCTTGGGCTGTCAGTTAACTCTTGTATCACCACTGAGTGCTTCCCAGTACTGAGCTGGGACTATTCTTGGCTTATTCCTGTGGTGCAGCACAGACCATGTCAAGGCAGGACTAATTGTAAACTGACGTGTTTCTTTTGCAGGAATATCATCCAAACTGAACTACAAGATATTGCATATAAAGAAGAAAAACTTGCAGCTAATTCTGCATTACGTTTCTTTCTCTCCCTAGTTATTTCCTTATTGACTAATTCATAATCCAGCCAAGCCTCATGTGCAAAGTATCTAGGTTTGGCTTTGCTTTTTCCTTAGCCCCATATGATTTTGGAAGGTTTCTTTGGAACTTTACTGCCTTGATGTCTAAAACTCTTATAGTCTCCAGGCCCTGCCTATTCATGGTCAACTCATATCCATCTGCTCCTGAGCCAAATGTTCAGGTGCTGTGCTTCAGTTTGTAGTACTTTCTTTTCAGTTTCAACAATAGAGATTACCTGCTATCACACTCTCTGCTGACTTCAGTCATCTTATTGTGTGTCCCCTTGGGATAAGCACCTCTGAGCCAACCAAGAGTAACCTCTTCCCATCCTTGACTTGAAAATGCCACGCGAGGGCATTTTAAACCAGTGCTGGCAGTCACCTGGGGCTCAAAAGAAGTGATGGTTTCACTGCACCTCTTCCCAATGCCCCTGCTTCCCTCTTCTAAAAGATGAGCTCATAGTCCTGAAAGCATGGTTAGACTACTTATTGGCCAAGATGACATATCTGTTCAAAAATATTTGCACTACTGTTGTCAATGTAGTATGAGCGTCACTTCAGTTTGTTTGTGATGACTTCCATTTTCCTGTCCTCACTCTGACTGCTGAATCTAAATATCACTGGCTTTGCATCCCTGCTCACCACTGTGGCATATGTTATCAAGGGTAAACCAAGAATCATAGAATCATAGAATCAACCTGATTGGAAGAGACCTCAAAGATCATTGAGTCCAACCCTACCATCATCACTAGACCATGGCACTAAGTCCTAACTGTTTTCTATGTATCTGTATGGCATTATTACCCATTTTTCTTCTTGGTCTCTCTGCTAGCGTTTTCTATGTATCTGTATGGCATTATTGCCCATTTTTCTACTTGATCTCTCTGCTAGTTGAATAAACTGTTCTGTTTCTAGCTTTAAGATTATAAACTAAACCTAACTTGTCTCTGTCATGGAAAATTGTTGCTGTACAAATATTCTGCTTGATACTAGCTTTTTTTGGCCTTGTACAGACTTACCTGCAGTTTGTTCAGGGGTGCTGATCCTGCAGGGATTCAGACCACATATTTCTTAAACCTTACCTCATCATAGTAATGGGAGTGCACTTGGATTAAGAAGAAGGGCTGGGATTTGGGATACGTCAGAAGCATAGACCCAGACCAAGGAACTTGGAAGTGCTCCCAGACAAGTAATAGAGTCATAGCCTGAGCTGATGTAGCTTTTTTCACTCCTTCCAAGCTCTCATCTTCTTCCTAATACCTCTCTTGGGAAGGAGGGAGAGATTACTAAAGCAAGGAAGCTGCATCTTGCTTGTCATGCACATTCCTGACTGTTACTTGTAACTTTGATCTGAATAAATCCTCAATAATTTCAGCATTCTAGCCCCTGGTTTCTGAGGTCATTTGAATTTCCTAAGTTTGCTCTCTTTAGAAAAACCATTGTCACTTACTGCAAGACTCTCCTCCATGACCTTCTATGACATTCTCAGGACTCTTGAAAAACACATGTAAAATAACAAAGCCAGTGATTGTTCAGTGAATAAATATATCAGATATCATACTCAGGAATGTGTAGCACCATGTGTTGGCCCTGTGTACACATCTGTCTAGTGCACAGAGGCCTTTTGTGACACTGCTAGTTCCAATACAGGTCTTTACTCATGAATACAGAGGCTCTGTCTTTGCTTCCTTTACAAACAGCCAGTGCTTGTGTGCAGAAGTGTTGCTATTCTAAGTGAATGTTCTAGGTCAATTCTAGATGATGCTGCAACAGCCTCAGATGACTATGACCGTGACTAATATCAGCTGGCTTCACTAATCAAGGATAGCTTCTCTGGCAATCAGTTATCCCCATGGACATAAAGACCAAACTAGTCCTAATAAAAATGGTCTTTATTCAAAGTTCAACCAAAATAATCTCAGTAGTCTCCTGCGAAAAATGGATGAGCTTCTATTTAAAAAGGAAAGCCAAACCAAACCTTTATTCTGAGCTTTTTTATTCCTCGGGTGGGACAGATACCTTGTCCTAGCTGTTATTTTTTGCCTAGCTGACTGATGTACCCTTCTGCCAATTTGTCTCTTATTGAAAGAGTAGTAGATTTCTCATACTTCATATTGTCATAGAATCATAGAATCATCAAGGTTGGAGACCCCTAAGATCATCAAATCCAACCAAGTTGCACTGGACTACAATTAAGTAGATCGTTTTCCATTATTAGTTCAGTTCCTTGATGAGACTACTCCTGTCACTGTTGCCCTTACAACTGAAGTGAACTGCAAAATTCACCTGCTCAGGAGTTCTGCATGTCTGAGGAAGTCTCCCATGACAAGTCTTGTTCCAGGGAGGTCTGGGTGCTGTCACATATGCCTTTCCCTCCACAGCACTTTGGTGTGTTTACTGCTTGGAAGGGAGAGAAAAGGATGGTTATTTGCCTGGAATAAGAGTTACCTTTATGCCCTCTTCACCAAGCTAATGTTTCTTGCACAAGTTGTTACTTTAGCCAAGGGAAGGGATTATATACCATTATTGTAAACTGGTTAGATTGAGCATTTTGCAGTTAGCTTCAGGATGACCAAGAGAGGAGTCTGTTCTCTGCAGAGAGGACAGGGGAAGGAGAGATGAATTAGGAAAAGGCTTTAGATGGAGGGTCTGTGGACAAGACAGGTAGTCCATGGTGTTTGTGGAATATGTACTGCATTGCACTTACTGCAGATGCATTTCACACTGTCCTTTCCTTTCCTAGAGGTTGCTGTCACTGAAGTAATCCCTCAAATTTGCCTAAGGCTAGGCAGAAGCTAGTGGAGCACCCAGGCTACCTTCAGCCACATCATTCACTAGCAGCATGTGAAATGTGCAGCAAGCCATGGTGATGATGTTGCTCTTCACTCTGCCAATGAGCTGATCTCACAGACAGTGACTTGAGCTACCCAAACACACAGCTGACAAACTCCTGGCACAGATCCCTGGATCAGACACCATCTGTTACTGCACAGGGAATGAATGCTGCCTTTGAGCTTAGTATCAACCTTGTGTACAAGAACAGGGTGATATGTTGTAAGAAGAGGAAGATTCCAGATTTCTAACATAAATTTACCACTATTTTAGCAAGGCTTTGGCCCTTCACAATTGTAACAGTTGTGGCCTTCCACTCCCCTTCACCCTCCTTGACAGCTGGGTCAGACTGTTTCTCCTACAAACATCCTAACAGGCTGGAGCAGGATGTTCTTCCTAACTGATGCCCAGAGTGTTGTGGAACACATCCAGCCATACATGGCATGTGATGCTGCACATCTCATAGCAAAGAGTCACATGATGGACTCAACAAAGGTAAACCACTAGGCACATGCTAAAAATAATCGAGCTTGGCCAGGCTCTTGAGAAGCTTATTCACCCAATACTGGACCAGGTAAAGACCTTGACAGCTCCACAGCCAATGTTAACACACTGCAGTGGCCCTAGTCCTCCAGAGCCTCACAGCTTGCTGCACAGCAACTTTGAGCTGGAGCACAGCATGGTTCAGGATGGGGTTGCTGATACTGTGAGTTCAAGATCATAAGGACTCATCAGCCCTTCACCAACAATCCATAACCCTGTGACATTTGTAGTACCCTGCAAAAGATATTCATCTGAGGACTGTGGCAACTGGGATAAGGTAGCCACTCTTGTTGCTTCTGCTTCTTCTTCTTGCTTATGGTTCTGAGACTTTCCATTTCTCTCTTGCCAACTTTATGTCAAACAAATTGCATTATCCTGCCATGGTGAAATGAGCAGAAGGGCAACAGAAGGCTGTGATCCTTCAATGTATGAAAGGTACACCAGAGTTTCTGGGATACGCAGTGTTAGCAGCTTGTTACATTCAAGTTAGAGAATAGCTTGCTTGAATTCACACTATTTTGTTATGCTCAAAGCCTTTTTATGGGCAAAATGAACACATTGTACAAGCAAAGCCAATATTTTATTGCTATTCTAATGAGTCTTAACGATCTAGTCAAAGAATAGTCAGTCAAGTTATGATGATATTAACACCAATAGTTCAAACTCCATAGCATTAAAAGATACAAACACAAGATTTTCAACATCTCATCATCCTCCCATCTATCCCCAGGGGCCCTGAGGTTGGTGGCCTTCTCTAGTTGGAATGCAACACTGATTATTTCTTCTTTTAAATCCTTGGAATATTTGGAGTAATTTTTGCATCTTTGCCAAGAACCTTCAACCCCCTTCTCTTTCTTCATTGATCTGCTAGTCATAGAATCATAGGCCCTGGCAGTGTTCAAGGTCAGGCTGGATGAAGCCTTGAGCAACCTGGTCTAGTGAGGAGGTGTCCCTGCCCAGGGCAGGGGGTTGGGACTAGATGATCTGTAATGTCCATTCCAATCCTTAAATTCTATGATTCTATGATTTACTGGGTTAATATGCTGTGATAGACCTCCCCAGGATATCTCCCAAACAGTTAACTGTAAAGGATGGTCCTATATAGCAAGTGAGAAATGACTGCCTACCTGTGGGAGAGCTGTCTAACAAAATCTGTGTAGGCTGTTAGTTCCAAGGACTAGGCACTAATACACTACTTAAAACATAGTTCAGTTCCCAGGTCAGTCGCAGCTTCTTATGAATATTTTCTAAAATAGCACTTAATATGGGCATTGTCTCCATCTTTTGTTGATAAATGAGAGGAGTGGAGAGCAGTGATTGTCTCAGTTATTAACAGTGGGAAACTAACAGAGCAGGCAGAAGTGTATGAATTCTTACTGAGCTAAATATATTTATGTGAAATATTTGAACCTCACAGCCTACATAGGAAGGAAATATTTCTGCCCTCACCTGACAATTCTATTTTTAAATGCTATTTCTCCTTCTTAGTCAGCAGTTGAACTGATTTGCTGCCACTGTCAACTGCCTCCAACTGGCATAAAACTAAGTGGTGTTTTGATGAAGATGTTTACATATCATTCGAACAAGGATTCTTGCTTATGAAGTGGTTTTCCCATCTCCATTTCCATTCACCATCAAAAAGACAGGGGCAGCACTGAAATAAGAAGCTCCATCAGCCACTGAGTCAGGGCAGTCATGTTCCCTGCCGTGTGGTCAGAGGGATAGAGTTCAGCACCAAGCTCAGTGCTGGCTGAGAAAACTTCCTAAAGGTGACAGAGATGTGATCACTCGTGTTGCAGGTGACAAAATTATGTCCTGGGAACATTGTCTGTATTGGCTTAATGGAAAAAGATGGTTCTGATTCATACTGAGCATCCACTAAATTATCAACCTGTAATTTTGTATCCCAGCCTGTATCCCTAGAGAGTCTCCAGTATCAGGGTTTAATGAATGCCTTGAACTATAGACTATTTGTTTTTAATTTACATGTCTGTACTCATTTTTAATTCTATTGAGGGGAGAGAGGGAATGGAGGCTCAGAAATTAATGGGCCCTGCTCTCTAGCTAGCACTTGTCCTATTAGCTTTGAGCTTCAGGGTCTCAATCTGTTTCTGCTTGGTGAATTTTACCATTAACCCCAAAACTAGAAGTCTCCAGTCCTTGTTTTGTCTACTGCACTAAAATACATTCCAAAGACACAATTTGTTCCAGTACAAATAAATGTTATCTAGAGTAATTGAGGAGAAATCAAGACAAATAACTGATAAATACAGACAGAGGTTAAGGAGTTGGATGTCATTAACTGGCACAGGAAAAACCTCAGTGCAGGCAATCTGAGAATATGAGTGTGTCTCAGCAAGAGGTAAGAGTGCAGAAGTTTTCTTTGCAGAGAAAGAAAAGAAAAAAACATAAAATCCCATCTGTAGTCATCAGCCACCTTTGGACCTTCTTAAAAGAAACTGAAACAAAAAGCCTATTGCACAGATATATATCAAGCTCCTGTCATAACAGCCCTGAAGGAAATCCATGTGAGAAGAATGCCAATCCCCTGCAGAGACTGGGATGGGGGAGGGACATGGAGCCAGTGAAGAGGGTAGAGCTCAAACACTTCTTTGCAGTGTTCTCTTCAATGAATTTTCTAGCCCAATAACTGAATTACCTGAAGCAATGTATCTGTGGGAACACTCACCTTCTGCAGTCCATTGGCCACCCTGTAAGAGCTCATTTACTGCATTGCAAAGCATTTCAAATCTCTGCACCTTAGTTCCACTGCTGGTTCTGAGATGAAGTGACTCTTCAGCTCTAAGCCACCCTAATTCAAAAGGAAATTTCAGTGCTGAGAAGAAATTTCCACCTTCTTCTACCTATGTGTTTCTCACATAAGAAAGTCTTGGAAGACATTTCCATCTCCTTTTACTCATGTGTTTCCTGTGTGGAAAAGTCTTGGAACAGCCTTCAGAAATAAACCTGTTCCCTCAACTTCTGAAGTCAAATGGCCTCAGACTTAGGCCTCTCATTTTCTTTCCAATAGGTTAGGTTGTTTTTTCCAAAGCAGGTAACACTCTGGTTCTTTAAACATGTAGGATATTTACTGCTTCCTCCAGTGAAAGCATTATTAAGCCAATAATTAAACACCTTTAAAAATGTCACTGGTGCTTTCTTCTTTACTATTCTGAATTTTGTATTTTCCCATGATGATCATCTCCTCCAAAATTGCTAGTGACAGTTATACTAATCTTTGATTTCCCTGATGTAGCGATAAGTAGGAGATATATCAAGATATCAAAACTAATGCTCGTGTTCATGAAAAGAAAACTGAAAACTGGTGAAATCTGTAATATTCATATACCTACCAATCATCGTGGCTGAGTCTCAGTTACTCTGTAGTCTACAGAGAGAGCTATGCAGCAGGATACTGAGGAGCTGATGGGAATGCCATATTGGTAGATCTTTTGCGTTTATTATTTTAAACTTATTTCCTTCAAAATCTGCAGCTGTCAAAACTATATTTTCAAAATATTTCTTGATAATAATTTTGCTAAAGTTACTGTGGAGAAATTACAGAAAGACATTTATGTTATGTTCTTTCTGTGGCTAGAGGGAATAGTCATAAGCTGAGATGGGAGATTTAGATTGGATGTTAGAAGAAATGTTTTCCCTGTGAGGGTGTTGAGGCACTGGGATATTGCCCAGGGAGGTGGTGGAGTCACCATCCCTGGAGGTGTTGAAGAGGTATCTGGATCTGATGCTGGAGGATCTGGTTTAGGGTTTAGGGGTTCCAGCAGTGACAGGTTAATGGTTGGACTTGATGATGTTTGAGGTCTCCTCCAGCCTTGATGATTGTATGATCTGTGGTAGCAGGTAAAGTGGGACAGTCTGATCATTTCAGATAGCATTGGACTGCTGAAGTGAATCCAAGTTGCCTGATACTCTCTTGTTGAGTAGAAAAGCAGGTGAAAAAATTTATTTGGTTATCATAGACACACATGGTGAATTCAGCTGACAAAATTAGATGTCTACTCCCATGTGAGACATTTTAGGGATCCCACTCAAGCTTTAGTTGTCTTTCCACTGTGGCCTGAGCTACCTATGTGTCTTTTGTTGTATCTGTCCCACAGAGACACGGGAGATAGACACGCCAGAATAGCTCCCATGGCACAAGATGCCTAAACTGAAGCAGCATGATCCTGCCCTTCAGGTGGCATTCATTTCCAGATTAAGTCACCTAAATTTAAGTTTCTATATATGCACCAAATGTCCAAGTTTCCAAAGGATTCAATGCAGGCAACAGAGCCTGGAGAGCAATCCCACTGGCTAAATGTAGCATCTATGGTAAATCACAGAATCCCAGAATCAGTGAGGTTGGAAGGGACCACAATGGGTCATGTGGTCCAACTCCTCCAGCAGGACCACCCTAGAGCACATGGCTCAGGGTTGTGTCCAGACAGTTCTGGAATATCTCCAATGAGGGAGAATCCACAACCTCTCTGGGCAATCTGTTCAGGGCTCAGTGTCTTGGGATCATAGAATCATTAAGGTTAGAAAAGACAACCAAGATCAAGTCCAACCTGGGGCCTCCCAGCTGACCTGGGCTGCTACCTCACAACAGCCCAACTCTCCTGTAGGTGTTTCCTCACTGCCTGATGTGCAGATTACTCAGATACCACAAGGGACTTCAAATGGCACCAGGCTCCACAGGGTAGGCAGTGTCTGGAGCTCTGCAGTGTACACAGTGGCAGTGCTGACACTACATATAGATATTGGAACATGGAACTAATGCCAACTGTTATAGCTGGTGAAAGAAAAAAACAATCCTTGGTCAAGCTAGTCATTACTGAGCATATAAGATCTTTAGATTGAGAAAAAAAAAAAGGAAGAAAAGGGCTGTTAATGATAACTTTCCTCAATAGTTATAAAATCCAAAAAAAATCCAGCAACTAGAATAGTAGAGAGGCAGTACTAAAAAGAGATTGAGTGAAGGAAGACCAGAACAATTTCAAAATGCTATGTTACTACCTTGAAAATTATTTCCTTTCTTTTTTTGCAATGAGAAATTCTAAAACATGCATTTGTCTCATCATCTGAAAAGTCTGTGGATTCTAGGCAAGTCTGCTCAGGGGGACCTGCCCTCTACCTTCACCACTGCATTCCCCTTCTGAGAGCCACCTTAACACACAGCACACAGTGATGTCATTCCTCACCTGTTTGCACTGGAGACACCTTCATAAAAATCTGCACTATTTAAGTTTGAAAAATGATTTCTCAACTATTTTGCCACAGCCAGAGGCACCAGATCTTGCTTAGACTTTGCTGAATCAAGCAGCCTGTGAGCTTACACTCTGTAATTTTTGGAGACACATTTGTCCTTCAAAACATGTTTTTCCAAGACTGCAGTCCTCCTGGTTGGGTTTTTTTTTTTTCAAGCTACAACTCCTAATAAATAACCTGGATGACTTCCTCTATGACTTTTTTTTTGAGGTATGGTCTGCTAGAAAAATGTTGGTGTGAAATTTTGGACAGATTGCTTGAGTTTGGGGAAAACTAGCAAAGGAAAAAAATTGATCTTAGTTACACAATCTTTACTATGGAGAAACTCCTGTCTCTGCAACAGGCAGAAGGAATGGTGGTTTGAGATCCTGAAAGAACTGCTGGAAAAGGAGAAGCTAATGAAATGGGGATTTGTAACATTTACTCATTCTAAAGCTGCTGGAAAGAAAAAGAAAGGAAAGGATCTGCTTTTTACACAACCAATTGGAAACATCACTCCCCCACAAGGGAAAAGCTTATGGATCAGGCAACGTATATTCACAGAACCATGGTTATCCAGCAAAAAAATGCAGGCAGGTTTTTCATTTTATACCTCATAACTGGAGCTCTGAGGAAACTGGTACAGAATGAGAAAAGCCCCATGTAAAATTAATGGAAAAATGAAGATTTGTTAGATCCCATTAACCTGCTCACTGCCAGTATCTGGCTCATACCAAAGACTTGCTGATGACTTTGGCCTCCAGTCTGGAAAATAACAAGTCAAAGGACTTTGATTATCTGCACATTATTCCAGAAGGTAAAAAAAAAAAAAAGGAAAACCTCATTTACCATTTTACATTCCTAATGTCTAATCTGTATTTTCCATTTCTCAGCCCCATTTGCCTTCTTTAAGCTCCTACTGCCTTTAATCTCTTGCCATTTATTACCCTTCTTTCCTTCTCTTCTCTGGTTTTTCATTGCTTCATTAAATGAGATGCCCAAAATGTTCCTAGAGCCTTCAGTCTCCTAACCTGTGTTTCTGCTTTCTAAAACTTGTTGGCATCCTTCTCCTCGTAGGATGCCTGAGTTGGGTATGATACCTTGAAGACATTTCATCAGAGTACAAAGTCAATCACACCTCATGCTGTGTACCAAGAACTTGCTTACACAGCATCAACTTGTACTAGCATTTTTTGCTGCCATCTCACACTTCAAAGTCATGCATGCTGTTTTCAGTCATGTTTCTGTACCTTTCAGCATTGTTGCCTCTCATTTCCTTCCTTTCATCCTGAACGTGTGTTAGATTAATAGAGATAGACTTCAATGGAATGTGGCTTTTAAATCTCTCTAAATCCCTTTTATTCTATCTCAGTACTTCATGGCAGTTGGTTAGTACTTGATTTGGTTACTGTAGTACAAATCTCTGTGCTTATAACCTGCAGGCTTTCAATAATGGGCTGTTTATTTTTCATTAATAAGGTGCTCAGTTTAAGAGAAATTTCTCCAAGATCAATGCTGTACAAACGCAGTGCTGGCATTTCAAACTTCCAAGTTTTCTATCCAGAAGGTATCTTCTAACCAGAGTAATTTGAAGCTGTTTTTCCAGATCATACCTTGTGAAATCAGATGCTTAATACTAAAATAAATTTACAAATATCTGTTGAATTGGTTATGTTAATTTTAGCACTTTTAACAAAGCAAATTTTTTGGGGCAGTACTTGTTCTTCAGTAGCTCATGTATTGTCTAGCATGGAAATCACTTCAGTCATATATTTATTCATTCACTGATTTTGCTAAATGTTTTATTCCACAATTTCCTGAGGGAAAAGAAAAAGATCAAATTAAAAATGAGGATCTGTTCAAGAAATAAAAGCGGAAGAATCTAGCCCTGTGAGCTGTTTCGTACGTGATTTTTTCCCCCTTCCCTTAATTCCTAAAATGGAAGAATCTAGCCCTGTGAGCTGTTTCATACGTGATTTTTTCCCCTTCCCTTAATTCCTAAAAGGTTCTTTTTCACACAGTATTTCCAAAGAGTATTCCTTGTCTGTAGGTCACTGTAGCATTTCTTCTTATTCACTTGTTAAGTAATTTACTTTTACCTTAGTTTTACTATAGCTTTTTATACCTGTCAACTTACATTAACATTTTAGTTTACCTGAGACAAATTGTGAATCTACTTATGGCCAAGTGAACTATGCCACTCTTAAACTGGAATAAGAGCACCTGCTTTTTTTTTTGGCTTTAGTTTCTGTAAATTGGTTTTATGTTGCTAGTGAAAGCACTAGACATTACTTAGTGGAGAGCACACAGAGCCAGTTACCATGGCTGAGCTGGCATGAAGTAACTTGCTTACCTGCAGTAATTCAATCACCCTCAATTAAGGGGCCAAATCATCAGTTTTATTGCTGTAACTCTCAAGAGTAGGTGAAGCCCTACAGCTTATATAAGTCTGGGAGGTGATTGCCCTAAGATATGATCCAGACCAGCTGGATTGTATGTATTCATATTTTCTGAGATATTTGAGTAGTTTTTCTCTGTACCTAATATTTCAACCTTTTTTTTGATGTATATCCTTATTGATGGCAGGCTTGATACCACTGTAAGTTATCTCAGCCACTTCTGAAACATTATTAATTTCATGCCTTCCTTATTTATGAGTAGACCTGCTTTCCTCCCTCTGGTAAGCTTCCAGAAGCTGTTGTACTGCTCTCATATCTCTGGCACATATTAACTCATTTTGCTGCTTTGCTCCCAAGCATCAATTTTCACTGCAAAGCTGCAAAGTTTAGCAGCAATCCACTGAAAATCTGATAACATTTTCAGGAGAAGTGAGATCCTGTTTTCAGTGACTCAGTTCCCATAGGATGTCATATTATCAAAACATAAACCACAGTTGTGATTAGTAGTAAACATCCAGTTCCTTTCCTGAGGTCAGGAGAGTTATGAGTCTGATCTGCCAAGTTCTGATGAAGCCTTTCATTTCCACCTGTTTTATATGCAAAAGTAAGTAATGGTGGTGTGTTTTGGATTTTTTAATAGAATATGGAAAACTGTACTCATTTCTCTAAGGGTTATAGTTTCCCTATCACATCCCTTTACACATGTTGGTGATGTCCATCATCTTACCTGACTCAGTACAGAGGTTAAAGGGTCTCAGGGGAGTCTTGGTGTTCATGTTGGCTATCCAGAAGGAGTGGACAGGCTTCTTATGAACATTTCTCACTGCATCCCTCTGAAAATTTTAGGGAGTCCTCATCCCACAGATACAATGCAATCCAATAATTTGGGTACTTCCAGCTTTCTCTTGAGCGAGTGACATGCCTGTTCTACATCACTTTTCTGTGCCAGGAGAGAGGGTCATCAACTCTGACATCAGGAAGGAGCTGGAATGTTCAGAAATGTCAGGAACTAGAACAGGCATAAATATTTTCCGAAACCCATTTATGGAACCTCAAGGCTGCAGCCAGACCCCTCTGTAGGCCTAAACTTCAGCTTCTGGCTGCAGAAAATATTCAGCAATGCCACCATAGGTGCTGATGTTCTACAGCACTGAGCTTGTCCTGACTTCTCAAACTACACCTGGAAAGAGAATGACAAAATGGGATGAATTTCTTCCACCCATGTGTTGTGCCATAAAGTCTGTATCCAATTGGTTTGGACTGTCAAGCAGTGCTAAATGGTTTGGAGCTCATCATCCATCTTGGTGCTCCCTGTCAACACAAGTCGGTTGATGTCAAGGCACAAAAGAACAGGTTGCATTCTATGCCTTCAGGCTGCTTTGTGTGCTGAGAACTGATTTTTGGTGAGTGTTTGTTTGTTTGGGTTTGGGGGTTTGGTTTAGTTTTAGGTTTTTTGGGGGGAATGCAAAAATTTTATTTCTATTCACTTCCCCTGTGGATTGTGATTAGGAGCATCAATGTGCTTAGACAAAACCAGCAAGGAGATAACTGCATTATCATCCTTTGACTAGGGAGTTTCCATTCAGTTTGAATACATGTATTGAAGATTAATATAATTATAGTGGGTTTTGGGTCTCAAGAGATCTTTGCAAGTACCTTTTCAAATGAAAAATGATCAAGGCTAGCAACAGCAATAAAAAAATTCAACTATGAAAACTTTTTTAAGCCTTGTAGGGATGCTGAGATATAAATGTATAGTGTCAATTCACTGAGTGGCCAAAGCTTTGCTGTGTTCTGGGATGGAATCTACTTTAGCTGAGAACCTTAAAAGAGAGACCCTAGACTGGATAAAATTTTTTCAAATGTCATTTCAGCTAATAATGGTGTGATTAGACTCTTCCTTTGCAACTCAAGCATACATGAAATCTTGTCAGTAGTTAAGTAAATTTACATTACCAACTTCACTCATAGAAAAAAATACATACAATTTTATTAGTTAAGTGTTTCATCTAGACAAAAAGTCAGAGTGGGAGGGGTAGTTTCCCTAAAGCCTTTGTCCTCTTGTATGTACTTTAAGCTGAAATATTTTCCCATTTTTTATTGTTGCCCATCATTTGATATTTGGCCCAGAGGCATGCCAAGATCAGTGTCTCTATGTGAACCCTGTGGAGAGATGACTGCTGTATTGTGCTCTGTTGAAGCTGAGTACATACTCTTCCCAACAAATAGAACCTCTGCAAACCAACCAGATAGTCCTGAGAATTACCCAGATGTGATGAGAGTTGTCTCTTTGTCAGGTTATGCCTTTTCCTCCCACCCATGTTTGCTTTGCTCCAGTGATCCTCAAGCTGCATTACCAACAGCATAGGCTGAACCATAATTGCTGCCTGAGATGGGGTTTGGATACATAGATGAGGAGCTTGACCAAACAACGATAGTCCTGAGAATTACCCAGATGTGATGAGAGTTGTCTCTTTGTCAGGTTATGCCTTTTCCTCCCACCCATGTTTGCTTTGCTCCAGTGATCCTCAGGCTGCATTACCAACTGCATAGGCTGAACCATAATTGCTGCCTGAGATGGTGTTTGGATACACAGATGAGGAGCTTGACCAAACAAGATCCTGTGTGTGTGAGCAGAGCCACTTCTGGGGAAAACTCCTTCACTGGAAGAACTTGGAATTTTCAGGAACCTAAAATTACAACAGAAACATATATGCTAAGACCACTTCTTCCTGGCATTTATTGCAGTCTTGCCAGGCTTTTCACCTGTCTTTCCTTTCTTAATTTTTTCCACTGCTATCCATCTTCTCTACCACTGCTATCCATCTTCTCTACCACTGCTATCCGGCTTCTCTTCTATTCCCTCCCCAGTTATAGTAGTTCAATCATGCTGAAATGAGTCTCATAGCTTAATTAAGGTTCACAACTTCCTTCAGTCTGGAAGACAATGTGGCCTTACTATTCGTATGGTAAGACCCCAAAACCACTTCTCAAGAGAAGGTAGGCTGAAGTAAATCAGAGCATCACCAGCCCATTATTAATAAGTTAATAATTTGCCTCCCAGATAATTTATCTTAAGGTTCTGCCAGTCCCTCTGTCTTTCAGTTCTCCTGAGAGAGAATGTTATAGTTTTGGTGTTTAAAGTATTGATTTAGGTGCATCACCAAAGGTGAAAAGGTTTTTTCTTTACCTTTGAAGTGAGGACAACACTGAAACATGGAAGCACATCAAAAGGAAAGATTTCTACTGTGATCATTTCTCACCAGAAAATGGGCATCATCAGACTATTTCTTTGCCTTCTATCTCCTCAACCTTTCAGCAGCCTGTCTGGAAGCCTCCTCTGTATACATATCCTTAGATATACATATCCTCAGGTCTCCAGGAGGAGTCTTAATTCTCTCTTACAGGTTATTTCAGACATTTTGTTCTTCATTTTCAAGTTAGAATGATGGCCAATATCTGAGCACCTATCTGAGCCTTTTTTTTCTGCTTAATTCTAGTACTGACACTTTGAGGGTGATTAATAAATTTTTTGAGCAGTTCACAGAAAATGACATACATAGCAGCATATGGATGAGCTTGTATTACCATCATCTCCCTTTATAGTCAATAAAGAGATATAGGCACTTTTGGCTTATGATTCATCTGATCTTTTCCAGCGATTCACTTAGGAGGAGATGGCTTTGTCCTGTAAGTGTTTATTTCTCTCTGCTGAGAGGGCATAAAATCTAGGCACCTGTCTCAGACTTTAATGCATTTATTGTAGGCAGCCATGGAGAAGGGTGATGAATGCCAAAGTGGTAAGTTTCTGGAGGAGATCCTTTTGTGGACAGCATATCTGTCCTGGAAAAAGTAAAGAACTAGTATAAAACTGCTTCTTATTTTTCAGCAAGCCTCTACATAATGAATATACTTGAAATAAAGTAGACTAGACTTCTGTGTGTTTGCCTTTTGCAATCAGTTTCTTATACACACATTTGTTGGAGGAAAATTTCCAGTTATTTTCTGAGACTTAACACGATTTTTGGCTTATTATACCTAAACCACAACCTTCTGAACTTGGATACTGTTGTCCTTGTTTTGGCTGAGAAATAATTCATTTTCTTCCTAGTAGCTGGTACAGTGCTGTGTTTTGGATTCAATATGGTAATAATGTTGATAACACACTGATATTTTGGTTGTTCCTAAGTAGTTCTTACCCTAAGTCAAGGACTTTTCAGTTTCCCATGCTCTGTCAGTGAGGAGCTACACAAGTTGCCTTGAGGGAGCACAGCTGGGACAGGTGACCCAAACTGGCCAAAGGGATATTCCATACCACAGAACATCATGACCAGTATCTAAATTAGGACACATAGCCAGGAGGAGATGATATCTGACTGGGGACAGGCTGGGCATGGGTCAGTGGGTGGTGAGCAATTCTACTGTGCATCACTTGTTTCTTCTTGGGTTTTATTTGTCTCTTTTTTCTCCTATTACTACTATTAGTATAATTTTACTTTGTTTCAATTATTAAACTGTTCTAGCTCAAGCCATGAATTTTGGGGTTTTTTTCACTCTTTTCTGATTCTCCTTCCCACCCCAACATGTGGGAGGAAATGAGCAAGTGGCTGAGTGGTATTTAGTTGTGGGCTGGAGTTAAACCATGATACCTATCACAACAGAGAGATCCCCAGGCAGACTCATGCAACTGAAAGGATTGTATCCACTTGCTTTCTCACAACCTCTGTCAAATTCATAAATGGGCAAGTAGAAGAACTCCATTGCAGGCAGGTAAACAAGCAGATATTCTAAACTAAAATGTAATTCAAAGTCCCTGTGTCTTCTGGGAAGCAGTGGGGAAGTTATTGCTTCGGATTTGAGTGGTTTTTAAATTGTCTTACACCTTTAATAGTCATTTCTACTTAAATGCAATAAAAGTAATCTGATTTGTGTCCTTGTTGCATTCATTTGTAAGCCACTGCTGATGCAAAGTTAGAAAATTAAGCTCTTCATTTACTCCACCCTGTTCATTTTAGCATACATTGCAGGAATTTGACAGGCTGTATCCTGAAACCGGAATCCTTCAAATGGAGCCAAGATTAGGTCATTTAAGAGCCATTTCAGGATGTTTTCCAGGTTTCTCTTCCTATTGGCATATGTATGTTTCATATTTGGGTTTTTGTTTTGGTTGAGTTTTTTATTCTTCCTTTAATATATTAGTCAGCACATTTTTGGGGTCAAGGCTCCTCTTACTTTATCCCTACATTTCCAACATCTGTTTTGGGTTGGTCTCAAATTCATCTGTTCAATATCTTTCAGGTCTTTATCTCAGAGCCTAATGAGTTGTGGTTCACCCTTTTCCCTTGATAATGCAACCTGATCTCTACTGATGGTAAATGATAGTGATACCTTCTGTAAAGTTCCAGATAGGAGAGAAGTTCATTTAAAAAGAGCAAAGACTAATGAAAGGATGATTTTGCAGTCAGCTTCCTTTCTATTTCTACTTCAAACTTTCTGACAGACCGTTAGTTTTGGTAATAGTCAAAGAGCTTCAAGAAAAATCTGATCTACTGAGACAGTGAAAAAAATGTAACACCATCAGGAGTCAGGAAGGTGAAACAATGTGATTCCTGCTAAAGTGCATCTGAATGCAAAAGAAAACCTCAAGTATAACTCTACCACATGCTAAACCGAAGCTGTAGGTTGGGTTTGCATGCCCTGTCCACATGGTTAAATACTCAAACCTGACCTAGAATTCCCTCTAGCCCAGTTTTCTGGCCACTGAAAGTTCTCAGAACCTGAAAATATTGCCAATACAGTAAAAATATAACATATTCTCTCATTCTTTTCTATAAGGGTAACAACAGTTGGTCTGGTTTATAATTTTTTCCATCAGTGACAATAAAAACTTTTATTGTCTTTCAACTCATTCTGGGCACAAAGTTCCCCATTGGGGAGCCAAATAATAAAACTCTTCCATCCTTGCTCAGGGGCTCACTTGGAAATGGCTGGGCAAGGTTCCCTGGATGTGGCTTAACATTAGACAGCTGTAGATGACCACCCTAAAAGGAAGGAAGTTTAAAACACCAGTCACATTGTCCACAGTAAGATGTCATTCACTATCCCATTTGAATCTTCATCCTGCAGGGGCATATGTTTCTGTAGATTACAGGGAAATAAATTGCTCCTGTCTGGTTTGTTAAAATGCTTGAGCATGTTTTTCTTACAGCTGGGATAGCCATTTGAATTCCCATTCTGTGATTCATGAGACTCAAGGATGTCTCTGAGGACTGACCAGTGGCAGTGACATGTATTGTGCCAGTGGCATATTACTGCAGAGTCCTTAAAAGAGCAACATTTTCTGGTTAAATATAGATGCAAACATGCCATTCCCTTTCCTGTGCTCTAGATGTAAAAGACCACTTAATTAAGCTAATTAGGATAATTAAATCCCTGAGCCATAAGAGTGCTTGCAGTTCAGTTCCTTGGGAAACTGCAAGGTAACTGAAATGGGTTAACATGGTCACTCCTTAGCATAATACTGCAGAGAAGGGAGGGCAGAGGAAAAACCTCTCAGGACAGCATCTCACATGAATTAGGCTGGAATTATTTCAAGAAAAACTCCCTGTAATATTCAAGCAGGGTTGATTTGCACTCATGCTTTCTTCTTGTTGTGCCTGCACATTAGTGCCTTTCCATTACTGCTTTTCTTTGATTTCTGTCACACCTCTTATAGTATGATGGTTGCTCTTTCAATAAACCTTATCTGCATGAAGGTCTGAAGCTATCAAAGCACTTATAAAAGAACACATGATATAAGGCAAACAAAAGTCAACAGCGAAATTTCCCAGAACTCTAGGAGAAGTTTGCTGCTACTTTGCTCTGAGCTTTGTCAAATGACTTCACTTTCTTCTCCTCTCCCCACTTTCATGCATGCTGCTTTGAGCCCTTGGCTTCCTGCACTGTGTTACTCCATACAGCTTCTGTAAATGAGATGGAGTTTGTATAAAAGAAACTGCAGGCAGATCCACAATCACATTACTTTAGCAGCACAGCTTGATGTACTCAGCAAATAAAATATAGTCTTCACCGGTGGTAGAAGACAAAACTTAGCTTCCAAAAGAATGGCCTAATTTGCCCTAATGTTCTTTCTTCTTGGCCTTCCTAGTGATCAGTATCCTAGCCACCAAGGATCCATGCTGTGCTGAAAGGAAGCATACAGAGTTCAAAGCACTTCTGCCTTAGTGCAAAGCCCTCATTAAGAAACATGAAATGCAGTATTTGATATTGTAAAGTAATGGACAATGAGAAAAGTGAATGCAATAGCTATGAAAAACACGCCAGATAAAAACCCTTTGTCCTTTCAACAGTCCAGATTTAAACCCAACTTTAGGGTCTCCAAAACCCTTTGTCCTTTCAACAGTCCAGATTCAAATCCAACTTTAGGGTCTCCAAGAAAGATCCCACATACTGGTGAAAAAGTTGGGCTGGTACTTGCTTCTTGGGTACAAAAGGCAGAAGGGCCAGGATGGATATCTGTCTTAAGGTCAGATCTCATTGTGTTTGTACAGACAGACTTGTACCATAGTCCCTCTTCAGTCTTACAGACTGCAGGGAAAACATCACGAGTAGAATTTAACTAATAGAAGAACAGCCTATTTACAAGGTCTGATCAAAACAATAAATGAATGAACACGCAAGAATCTGATCAAAACAATAAATGAATGAACACACAAGAATTGACTAGAGTGGTAGCTGTAAGTGACTAGAGGTGGTAGCTGTTTCCCTTTTTGCCTCTTGCCCTTTGCCTGCTGGAGGCTTCAACAGGACATTTAACTTGCTGCAACCTGTTTCATTTCAGTATCATATTTCATAGAATCATAGAGCTTAAGGGTTGGAATGGACCTTACAGATCATCTAGTCTCAAGCCCCTGCCCTGGGCAGGGACACCTCCTCACTAGATCAGGTTGCTCAAGGCTCATCCAGCCTGGCC
>NW_008672406.1:39521-54252 GCF_000695815.1 Acanthisitta chloris | reverse complement strand
CCACAGCCTCCCTGGGCAACCTGTGCCAGTGTCTCACCACCCTCACAGGAAAAAGCTTTTTCCTAGCTTATCTAACCTAAACTTTCCCTCCTTCAGTTTGAACCCATTACCCCTTGTCCTGTCCCTTCAGTTCCTAACACAGAGTCCCTTTCCAACTTCCTTGTAGGCCCTTCAGATACTGAAAAGTTGCTCTGAGGTCTCCACAGAACCTTCTCTTCTCCAGGCTGAACAGCCCCAACTCCCTCAGCCTGTCCTCATAGGAAAGGTGCTCCATTCCTCTTATCTACAGAAAGGGCACAGCACGAGTTAAGAGAGGGTTTTGCAGGGTTTCTCCAGATATCAAAACATTTAATTCAGCTGCTATGAAACATTGTTAAACCTCAGGTCATTTGAATGTTGAAGCAAAATATTCCCTTTAGAAATTTCACAGCTATTAGCCTTGAGTTACCAGTGATGAATGTTTCTGGAGCTGTAAAATTTCTTCAGACCCAAGAGCACATTTTAGCCTAGTTTATTGCGATCTTTCTGTCTCCTTGAAGAAGGGAGATCATTACTGATTAGCTGTGCTAATGCAGTGCAGGATATTAACTATGTATGCTGGCATCTACTTTGGTCAGATCTGAATTTGAAAAATATTGTTCTTTCACAATGTATGGATATAAAACTTGAGAGACTAGCCCCTGATGAAATTAGGCTTTCAAAAGACAATGCAAGCTGTATTCATTCTGCTTTAGAACACAATAGAATCAAACGGGTTGGAAAAGACCTCCAAGATCATCAAGTCCAACCCTACCATGGTCACTAGACCATGGCACTAAGTGCCACATCCAGTCTCAGCTTGAAAACCTCCAGGGATGGTGAATCCACCACCTCCCTGGGCAGCACATTCCAATGCCTGAGCACTCTCTCTGTAAAAAAATCTCTTCCTAATATCCAACCTAACCCTCCCCTGGCAGAGCTGGAGTCTGTGCCCTCTTGTCCTGCTGCTGGTTGCCTGGAAGAAGAGACCAACCCCCACCTGACTCCAACCTCCTGTCAGGGAGTTGCAGAGGGTGAGAAGGTCTCCCCTGAGCCTCCTCTTCTCCAAGCTGAACACCCCCAGCTCCCTCAGCCTCTCCTCATGGCACTTGTGCTCCAGTCCCTTCACCAGCCTAGATGTTCTTCTCTAGAATTCATATCACATCATGATATGGATGAGCATACTGAGTGCATACATATATATCTCCTTTCTTGATTGCAGAGTGCAAATAATTTTTGTGTCACTGGGATTACACTAAATCTACTAGTTGGCTTTACACAGTAGCTTAATTCCTTTTCATATTGTCATAGACATTATTAACTGGCTGGAGAAAGGTCCTTTCTCCTCTTAGAAATATGTTCTGGTTTGGGCATAGGATTAAATAATTCTCATGATATTTTACTGAGATATTTATGTTCTCATGCCTCAAATGTCTGCTCTAATATGCTTGATCTGTCCCACATTCCATGTCCTCACTCTACCTGGCTATGTAGACCAACATCAGATGTCTTCTCCTCTACAACACATAGCAGATTACTTCCCAATCAGTTAGCTAAAAATTATATCCACTTCTCACCAGCATGTCAGCCACACTTTTCCTTTGCAAAACAACTTCTGGGAGCCCTTTATCCTCATGTTATTCAAGTGAATATACTGCATGACAAAGTAGATATTCTGCCATATCTTACCTAGCAACTTAAAACTCCCAACAGCTTTACTCATAACTCATCTATAATGTCTGTTGGAAGCACTGGAGTAAAGTCATATCCATGTGTCTTCCTTAGCACATTAAATCATAACAAAAACCACATTATTGATAGAAAAGGAGGTTTTCCAACTGCAATTGATTTCCATTAAAATACATACATGACCAAACCACAGGACGTGGCACAGTTTGCATGAAATTTCTGATGAAGGAAGAATAGTGGATGTGAGCACAGAACAACCAGTGCCACTGCTGACACATCTGCTTCAGGAGCTAACACTTCTTTGGGGAAGATAAGGCAGTAGCTTGCCATACATAATAACTGATATTTTCATATCCATCTAGGCATACATTAGATATACACAGACAACAGGCAGGTACTAGATACTTCTTCCTTGCTGTCTGTGGAAGGGTAAATCCAGGCTGGTTCTCTGATGTATTTATGAATGGGTTTTTTCTGCAGTTTAACAACAGCAGAACTGTGGCTGTAATATCACATTGCTCAAATGCAGAGAATAAATGAACATGAAGAAACCACTGCAGCTCTCATCTGGCAAACAGGATGAGGCTGGAAAAGCTTAATACATTATTCAATAGCAAGTGGTGGAATCACAGAGGTAGCAGATGTAAAAGATTCATTGTAAGAGATCTTTAGCTCTTGGATATGGCATACTCTTGAAACCCATTAAAAACATTAGTATGCAAAAATGATGATGAAAATCTAAACAAAACTGTGCTCAAAACAAACTTGATTTGGGGTTATACCTTTCCACACAGATTTTATTTGTTTGTTTGCTTTAGCAACGCTTAAATACTCTAAGTACATTTAATTTAGATTTACTGAGATATTTAATTCATAGAAAATAAATACTTTATAACTGAGAACACATTTCTTCCATAACAATAAAACAGGAAAGAAAATAACCAAATCCTAAACTGAAATATAGTCTGCTAAAGTGAAAAATTGCTGAAGTGGGATGATTTCATTGCAGAGATTAAGATAGATTTGTTAAATCACAGAGGGGTAGGCTTTAAATTTGCTTATGGAGCTATGCACAGTAAAAGTATCTGTGGTCAAATTTGCACCTGCAGGTTGTTTAGTTTGCCCTCTGATTATCCAGCTCTATGGACAGAAGCATGCAGTTTGCTCTAATTCACTGGATGTAGAATTTTTCCCTTGAAAATCTGGCCAAGTAGTCATCAAATCATATTTGTCAGGTCTTAAATAATTAATATTTACCAACTGTTAGCTCATTAACAATTAACAAACATTTACTAAATGCAAATGATATTGTAACTTGGATTATGAATTCAAAAATAAAGTAGTTTACTTTGGATGGCTGGGCAAGTTTGCTGTCTAAAAACAGCCAGAGAGTGCAGAGGCATTTCAGAGAGACACTTCACCTCTCCAAGTCACCTGGAGCAGCTTCCAGTCAGGCAGTTGGAGTTCCAAAGAGCCACCCCAATAGGTGCCTTGGCTGCCTGTGGTACACAATCACAGAGCCCTGTGTTTTCATGTCAGGAAGTTACAAAAGCATTTCCATGGGTTCTCACAGTAGGATCCTTTGCCCTGTCACTCAGCACCACGTAGAGATATCACTGTCCCAAAGACTGAGATTATTGGACTAGTTATTGGAAGGTGTCCCTGTCTATGGCAGGGAGGGTTGAAACTAGATGGTCTTTAAGGTCCATTCCAACCCAGAGCATTCTGTGATTCTAATTTTTTTGAAGTTCAGTTGTTTCTTGAGTCCTTTCCTACTGCCAAATGGCCACATATCAAGGGAATTGCCTGCAGAGCCCAGCACGAGGTACCAATTTACATCTTCATGCTGGTCTGGGACAGGGTGGAAGAGGGAATAGACACAAGGATCACCAGAAAGGATTTACAGGAGTTTTGTAGTCTACTGAATAAGGCACATCACTGTCAGAGGGCAAACCTCTCTTCTTTTCTGAGAGTTACTTCCAGGTTTTATTGAATATCCTACCTAATATACAGGACATAATAATCCAGGGAGCCAGAACCAGACAGAGAACAGATATTCAAATCACTTCATGAAGTCATTACTTGAATCGATATTATCAATTGATGAAGGCAATAGCTATTGGCCTGTGAGCTCCTCTTCCCCTGTGCTTGCTTCTCTTGGCAGTCTTGACAAGCCTGTCCCCAGACTGCAGGTTCTACACTTCTCTGTCCTGTAGGACCACCCTGTGTGTCTTCACCACTGTTACACCTGACATTAGAAACTAACTGGCAGAGCAAGGACCTGGGCTAGGGGCTGTTAATTCTGTATCTCTTCTACTTGCATTAGTAAATGCTGAGAAATTGTTCACAATTTGTATTTTCCTCCGAAAAATTTCTCACATGCTCAAAATCTGGTGTTATTTTTCCAACAATACTGAGCTGGCCTGATGACAGACATTATATCACCTGAAAAAAATCTTGCCCTGTCTTTCTCCTGCCTTTGCACCACCACAGTAAAATACTTCTGCAACTAAACTAGTAGCTATAGGTTCCTTTTACAGGCAATAGAATTTAAGGATCCAATTCAGATGACCAAGTTTACATAAGGATATCATCAACTGCTGTCTGGTAAGAGCAATTTCTCTCCATTAGCTATAAAGGAAGTCTGTAGTGACTAGCTCTGATGCAGAAGTCTATGCTTGATCAAATGAATCCCAACACTACTCTACAGATGTGTTGCATCTAAAAATAAACTATAAGCATGCAGTAAAATAGCTGCAGTAAATATTTTATCCACTATAATAGTAAGTGAACTGAAAAGTCAGATTCTCTTTTGCAGACTCCTGGTTAAGCATGTTACTGCTAATTTTCAGCTATCTGCTACTATTTAATTTAGAACTCTACAGAGAGCTTTTTCCAGAAGTATAAGAGCAGTCATTTAACACCCTGTGAGGTAGCAGATGAGTACTGAAGAATCTGGGAAGCAAATGTCCACAAGTATGTGAGAAAGGAAGGAATAGGATGTGTTGTTTATAAATGGAAACCTGGAAATTGGATATAATTTTGAACAAAAGTAGCATATAACAACACAGACAATGTGTATCTCAAAGAGATCCTTAAAACAACATGAGCATCTGCATGCAGGGGATCTCCTCTTGATGTTGCTAACCCTAAGGTAGCAGAGGATTTTGAAGTGTCAGGTTTTACTTCATCCTTGATCTACAGTTGAAGGTTCACACAAGGTTGACTCTTGTGCTACTATCCAATTCCCTCTTTGTACTGCTCTGGTACTGCTGAACACTCTGTTGAGCCATTTTAGTGAACTAAGTGAATTTTTGAGTTGGTTTTCTGCTGGATTAGCACATATGAATTGCTCTGTAAAGGAAGAGACAGGACCAGACACACCAGTGCAACAGAAGAAATTGCAGAGTTGACAGTTAAATAGATAGAGGTCACAAAACAACCTAAGCCAAACTCTCAGCTTCCACTCAAAAAAGTGTTTATGCTCTATCCCATTTCCAGTCACACCTTCCCAGCACTTCACCTATGTGAACATGAGTTATATGCTGCAGGGCTAAACAACAATAGCAGCAAACAATTCATTTCCAGCCAGCTCAGCATTCTGGTGGATGTTGGCTTGGAAGATACCAAAACACTTGCAACATTTCTCCAGCTACTTTTCGTGTGAAGTGTTAGAAGGTGACACAGTAAGGTTACATAGGTTCAAAACTCTATAGATCTACAGTGGTGAGAGCAGCTTTGTCAGCAGCAACACAGATTTAAATACCAGTCATAAAAACCCCCAACAACAAACCAGCAAACAAACCAAAACCAACATTAGGGTCAGAAGTGCCAGAGATCGAGCTTAGAATTATAGTTGTTGAAATGAATATTTGAACCAGGTCAAGGCCCTGGCCCAGACACAAAAGCAGTCTGAACCCCAGGGAGCTGCAAGACAAGACTTTCAAATTGTGCTGCCAATTTATGCACAGTGAAAGTACAAGTGTGCATGACTCACCCATTGAGAATAACTCTCCAAAACAGATTTTGCACTTAATCCATAATAACCTGCCTATTAGAGTATCAAACAGAACAGATGTTTTGCATTTCAGCCATTTGTTCCATCTTTTGGTTTTAGCCTAACAACCTGTATGTTCATGTACATGATCCTCTGACCTCCAGCCACAGGGAGGCAAATCACTGATGAGTGTCAACTGGATGCTAGGATTTAATTTCCATGTGAAATTCAGTTATTCCTATACTTGTTTTCATCCCATATTGCAATATGTAGTCACAAAATACTTGTGACACTAAGAAAAAAAACCCCAAAACTTTACTTAGAAAATACTAATATGATCCTTTGTTTCAAATGAAATTTGTCAGGGCTGCTGCATCAAATGCTCTTTTTTCAGTTTTGTCAAGACATCTAGGAATGATTCATGGCTTAAAACAAAAATCTGAACTTGAGGCAGTTTATCTTACAAAGAGGAGCCTGAGGGAGGATGTGATAACAATTTTCAAAGGGGAAAAGGTTGCTGAAAGGGGGAGAAGAACCAGTATTCCACCACCACAGTAGGTAAGACAGTAAGTAATGGACTAAAACAAGAGGAAAAAATGACATGGTGTCATAGGAACATAGAATCACAGAATCATCAAGCTTGGAGGAGATCTCTAAGATCATCAACTCCAACCATTAACCTGTCACTGCTGGAACCCCTAAACCCTAAACCAGATCCTCCAGTGCCAGATCCAGACACCTCTTCAACACTTCCAGGGATGGTGACTCCACCCCCTCCCTGGGCAATATCCCAGTGCCTGAACACCCTCACAGCTAAAATTGTTCTCCTAACATCTAATCTGAATCTCCCCTGCTTCCATGATTCCCTGATTCATTCCATGTCCATGATAAAACAAGTCTCATTTCTATAAAAAGGTAAAAAATTAACTAACCTGTTTGGGGAAGAATGAGGCTCTTTAAGAATATAGATGATGAACATCCACCAGTATCACTGATGTGCCTTATGACAAGGGAATTGCACTAGCTGAGCCAGCAAAGTCTCTTCCAGGCATATGATTTTGTTCAGCACTGAACTGAACCCATCTGAACTGGTTAGTGCCTGGCAGCACTGATGGAGTGGTCATGGTACTCTGAACAGGGTCCTTGGTTGCCTAGCAGTGTCATCCCCATGAGGGGGAAGGACATGGAACTGTTGGAGCAAGGCCAGAGGAGGACACAAACTTGCTAAGAGGTCTGGAGCATCTCCCCTATGAGGACAGGCTGAGGGAGTTGGGGCTGTTCAGCCTGGAGAAGAGAAGTTGTGTGAAGACCTCAGAGCACCTTCCAGGAGCTGAAGAGGCTCCAGGGAAGCTGCAGAGGGACTCTGTGTTAGGAGCTGCAGGGACAGGACAAGGGGCAATGGGGACAAATTGAAGAAGGGAAATTTAGGTTAGATCTTAGGCAGAAGTTTTCCCTGTGAGGGTGGTGAGACACTGGCACAAGCTGCCCAGGGAGGCTGTCCCAACCCTGGCAGTGGTCACATGTAGGTTGGATGAGCCTTGAGCAACCTGCTCTGGTGGGAGGTGTCCCTGCCCAGGGCAGGAGATTGGGACTGGATGGCCTATAAGGTCCATGCCAACTCCAAAAATTCTATGATTCTATGGGAATCCAAAGGGAAGAGTTGAAGTGGACAGCAAAGAGAGGGGAAATGCATTCTAAGTGGAATAATTCAATGCAATTTCCATCTCCATTCAAAACTAAACACCCTCAGACAGTGTCTTCTCCCCCAGGTTGGTATATGTCACTTGTCACTTTGAAAATCTTTTCAGCCTAAAGTATTTTTCTTTCTGCTACAAGGTCCAATGGTCCAAGCCATTTACATTTGAATTTACCAATATTCTACAATGTAATCAATGAGTGCTGAGAGAGGTGTTTGTTCTAGCAGAAAGGTGGATAGCAATCACAGCCTCCTACAACTCAAGGACACACACTCTGCTACTGATGCTGACCCTGGAAGCACTTAGTTTCTGAAAATCATTGAGAGGTTGTTTGGGGAGGTGAATGGGAGTGCAGACTCTTTTTAAAAAGTCTTTCCAACTGAGAGATTATGTCATTCTTGTGAAAGATGGTGCGTTGCTCTGACAACATGTACTTTCAGGAATAAGCAGAGAATCATAGCAAAAGAGAGCTCATCACAGCCTCTTATCTCTGCAGAGGTGTCAATGCAGTTCAAGCACAGCTTGAGTCGCTTGGTTTCTCCTGCTGCTCCCAAGGGAAGGGTGCATAGTTACAGCAGCTGAGGTATATAAACATGTACAGCAACAGGTATGTAAAAGAGCAGAAAACATCATTGTGACTTCATGCTCTCCAGGAAGAAGAGCTTCCCAAATTTGTTACCCAGCAGATCAGCTGCTCTGTTGATTTAACTGATACAACAGAGCAGTTGAAATTACCATTTTGCATGGGCATTCCAATGTGATCAATCTGGGGTAGGTGTTGCCTTTGGGTTTCTCTGGGAGAGAGATGTGAAAGTTTCTTCTGCTGTGAATGCTTTGGGCAGTGGAAAGATGAAAAACAAAACAGAAGCTATGTCTCTGGAGTAAAGGGATATGTCCTTCTGTTTTCCATCACTAAGTTGAACTAGCTAATATGAATTATCTGATTTCCACCATTTTCTGTACTTCTTTCACTTGGAATAGACCTGTGACTAACTCCTACGTCTCCATACTCATCATCTTTGAAGGAAGATGCTTCCCTTTCAAAGGAGGTGCATTTCTTTGCTGCAGTTTGAGGTAGGAAGGCAAAATAGTGGAGCAAACTGTCATTCCCTCAGCTGAAACCTCCTGGGAAGTGCCATTGAACTGACAGGGAGAATATTTTTTTCTTCTTCTTCAGTTTTATGTAAGAAGTTTATTTTGTTCTTCCTGCAGCATATTTGTCCATGGGGTTTTTTTCTGCAGTATCCTTTCCTTAACTGCAACGTTGTGTGTTTAATTGTGCAGATGCATGTCCACTCCACTAAGATTAGGGGAAATATATGTCTGTCTTATTTTGCTTCACTCTCTCTGGCTCCATAGGCATGCTCCCTTCTTCCTTTAGCATTCTCCATGTCTATAATAAGATTTTTCTCATTCTGAACACAGGAAGGCTGAAATTAGGTGAGGGTTACAGGTGGTTTGTTCAGTGACTAATTCCTAAAAGCCTACTAGCAGTCAAATTGCCCTCATTATGCTAACATGAGTGTTGCAGGTAGGAGAATCTATTTCCGTTTGGGATGGATAGCTCTAAATCCAAATCCTCTTGGAAGCTTTCCAAGGTTTATAATGAAAAGTTGTGTGCAGAGACAAAAAGGAAATTGATGCCTTAGCAGAAAGTGTTGAGGAAATATTCCAAACAAAAAGGAAATTGATGCCTTAGCAGAGAGTGTTGAGGAAATATTCCAACCTTTGTTGCCTTATTTGTTGACACTTTCAGAAAATCCACTTATCTGGGAAGCTGTTTCCCTGACCTGAAGCAGTGCTGCTTTTCAGCAGACTGACTTTCTACCAATGTGGCATTCTCTGTCCTAGAATCCCCAGGATTGCCCTCAGAAATATTTCAAAGGATGCAAGTCCTTTATGTGGCAACCAGATTTAATGAGGTATCATGTTTGTGAGAAGAGGCAAGGAGTTCCAGCTTCTTTCCTCTTTTTGTTTTGTGACTTTCTCAGTAGCACAAACAATACAGAGACATAAAACCAAAGATACCTGTGTCCAGAGTCATAAGGCAGTTATTCCTACCCAGGTTGCAGGACCTGCACTTGCCCTTGTTGAATCTCAGTTGGTTCTGCTCTGTCCATCTCTCCAACCTGTCGGGATCTCTCTGAAGGGCAGCACAGCCCTCTGAGGGATCACCATTCCTCCCAGTTTGGTATCATCAGCAAACTTGCTGAGAAGGCAACTCTGTCCTTTTGTTCAAGTCATTGATGGCTAAGTTGAACAATACTGGGCCCAGTATGGAACCCTGGGGGACAGCACTAGTGACAGCCTCCAACTGGACTCTGTGCCAGTGATCACAGCTCTCTGGGATCTGCTGCTCAGCCAGTTCTCAATCCACCTCACTGTCCACTCATCCAACCCACATTTCTTGAGTTTGCCTGTGAGGATGCTGTTGGGGACAGTGTTGAAACCCTTCCTGAAGTTAAGGTAGACAATATCCACTGCTCTCCCTCCATCCATCCAGGCAGTTGTTTCATCATAGAAAGCAACCACGTTGGTCAAATTTGACTTATCTTTAGTGAACCCATGTTGACTACTCCTGATCACCTTCTTGCCTTCCATGTGGGCAGAGATGACCTCAAGAATGAGGAGCTCCATATTGTTGCAAATATTTTCCACAGATCTCATGTCAAAATATTAGTTCTATTTGCCTATTCCTGAAATCCCATGAACTGAGAGGAATGAAAATATCCACAGATAAGTTCCACTTATGGATATTTTGGACAAAATTGTGAGTTAAGGTGCTGCTTATGAAAATGAAATGTTAACAATATTATCTCAAGCCAGGAATAGTGTAAGGAATTTCTGGAAGAGCTATAGGGCAAAGCTTGCTAAAGTGTCTTATAGCCTGATTTCCAAACCCCCTTCTATTTCAGTTCCAGCTCACTGTTGATCAAATAGTGCCTAGTTAATGAATTATGATCATATTTATAGTGATCTGCAATAAAAATGAACAGGGATTAGTATGAGGCCACCAAAATCAGACCCACATATCAGGGGGGTTTTAATTATTCTCAAATTCCTATCAAACTTTCAAGAAAGATATTAGAAAATGAAACGCTTAAGATGTCATCAATCTTAACAAATGAATACCATCAGAGTGTCTTCTTTCTCTCCTCAGCTGGAAATCACATGGCACTGACCGAAAGCTGTGAGAAATGCTCTTCCTATCACAGCATCTGGCTTCTTGGCAGCCTTGACTGGCTGGTTTCCTTGGCTATTTCTGCATTGCCTGCTAATTTTGCACACTGTTGTTCAGCTATTTGGTTTACTTTCTCCTCTTGGAAAACGTTTTATCTAATTCCTTTTGAATTTAGAAATTTTCAGGACTTTAATTGTATTGAAAAATAACACTTTCAGGACTTTAATTGTATTGAAAAATTGCATAGTGCATGAATCACTCATCTTTGACTGCTAAGCTTCCTTTAGAGTGGAAGAGAAAGTGTTAAAGCATCAATAAATAAGATAAATTAAGATGCTAAAAAACTTGCCATTCTCCATCATCATCTAATGTGTGATTTTGAGTCACCCAATCCTGCCCAGCTGAGGGGAATGACAGACTGGTTTTGTGGTTATTTGGCATCCAGCCAAGGTCATTCCATGTTGTTTGTCAGACCTCTGATATACTCTGAAGCTTTTGACCTGTTCTACAGTGATTAACAATCAAATTAAAACAAAATGGTTGAGCACAGGCATCAAACTCTCATATTCAGCCACCTAAAACAGGAATGACTTTAAAGATGCTGAACCCATGTCATTGATAAAAGGGAGATGAAAATCTGCAGTAAAATCAGGTAAGTGAACACACACAGAAACACAGAATATGTTTTTAGGCATTTGGTGCAAAAAGCTGACCTGATTTTTCATTTGCTTTGGAATGTTCTGGTTGGAATTGTCCAGATTTAAGCATTCAAAGAATGTGTCTCTTTTCCTCAATCCTCACACTTTGGAGCAACTAACATGCTTGTCTGCACACACGTCTCTAAAATTTCTCAGCCAACAGAAACTGTCTAATATTCATATATCTGTCAGGATATTACATTTCCAAACAAAGTCATATTGTCATTCCAAATATGTAACGTGAGGTTGGAATTGTCCAGATTTAAGCATTCAAAGAATGTGTCTCTTTTCCTCAATCCTCACACTTTGGAGCAACTAACATGCTTGTCTGCACACACGTCTCTAAAATTTCTCAGCCAACAGAAACTGTCTAATATTCATATATCTGTCAGGATATTACATTTCCAAACAAAGTCATATTGTCATTCCAAATATGTAACGTGAATAATCTGAACAAAGTCATATTGTCATTCCAAATATGAAATGTGGTCCCCATAATCTGAGAGCTGCTGAGGAGTCTGGTGAGATTCTGGTGGCTTTGGGTATTACTGTGGAGTGGTAAGAAGATGTAAAACTTAGAAGTGCTCCATCATTTTCAGTCTATGGATCAAAACCCATTACAGCCCAGGTGGTCCCAGGATAAAGTCTGCCTTGCTTAATCATTACCAAAGCACCAGGTTGTGATGCCAGCTGACTGCCTGGACTGTCTGATGTGCAGCTTCTAACCCCTGCACATGCAGTGTATGTGTTTCATTATGCTTGGAAGTCTCTGCTCCAAAGAGTGAGACTGCAGCAGTCAAGCAGCCTAGACTGCCTCAGATATTGCTAAGCCCTAGCTCCCCAAACTGGGGGTTGCTATAGGCTGGATAATTTGGAAACTGTGGTCCTAGAGTCAGAGAATCAATGAGAAGCTCACCATGAGCTGCAATGTGTGGTAGCAGCGCAGAAAGCCAATGGAATCCTGGGCTGCATCCAAAGGAATGTGGCCAGAAGGACAAAAGAGGTGATTCTTCCCCACTACTCTGCTCTCCTGAGACCCACCTGGAATACTGCACACAGTTCTGATGTCCTCAACACAAGAAGGACATGGAACTGTTGGAGCAAGTCCAGAGGAGGCCACGAAGTTGCTAAGAGCACTGGAGCATCTCCCCTGTGAGGACAGGCTGAGGGAGTTGGGGCTGTTCAGCCTGGAGAAGAGAAGGTTGTGTGGAGACCTCAGAGCAACTTTTCAATATCTGAAGGGGCTACAAGGAGCCAGAGAGGGACTCTGTGTTAGAAGCTGCAGGGACAGGACAAGGGGCAATGGATTCAAACTAAGAAGGGAAAGTCTAGTTTGGATGTGAGAAAAAAGTCTTTTCCTGTAAGGGTGGTGAGACACTGTCCCAGGTTGCCCAGGGAGGCTGTGGCTGCCCCAACCCTGGCAGTGTTCACAGCCAGGTTGGATGAGCCTTGAACAACCTGATCTAGTGAGGAGGTGTCCCTGCCCAGGGCAGGGGTTGGGGCTGGATGATCTGTAAGGTCCATTCCAATCCCTAAATTCTATGATTCTATGATTTCATTTTCATTTGTATCCTCAAGCCCCACAGCCCTAGAACATTCCTTGTATCCTACCTGTGACATATTCAGTCTCCACCAGAACTCCTCATTCTTCCACCCTCTCACAGTTTTACCTTTTCTGCCTTTTTTCCCTTTCAGTTACATCAGAAATAGCATTTGGCATGACCACTTTGATGCTGTCTGAACCAATGTACAGCAGGAGCTCACCACTCTCAGGCTCGTGGTGGAATATTTACTTCTGTGACACATTATTTTAGGAGTCTCACTTCACACAGCCACTTTGCACGAAGTGTGTCAGGTTTAACTATCTCTGAGACATCTTAGTGAAAGGTAATTGAAACTATGCCAGCAGATTTGAAAGATATTAGGAGAGGATAAGCAGACAGATGGATGGAGAAAATTATTCTGTAAGCCTTATTTCTTAAGGAAATAAAGCTAAATCGAGGCTATTTTTCTCTAATTTGGCAGAAGAAAGTTATTTTAATGTCAATAACTACTTGAGAAAGACGAGGCAAACCCTGAAATGTCCACATAGACTTATCTTCATGTGACAATGTTTGGAGTCGTGACTACTGTCTATGTAAGGATTTATCTCACTGTGTGTAAAAGTTGTCATGGCAACAGCTCTCTGCAAATAATTATATAAATAACAAATGAAAGATTTTATGAACATACATTGGAGCTGCACTTCTCACAAAGCCATTTTCAGCTGCACAAATTGAAGAAAAGGCTCACATGGAGTTTTTCTTCATGTGCATATTTATTTGCTTTGCTCAAGGAAGTGAAACATTTGCTTTAGGAGGTGAATACTAGAAATTATTAATCCAAAAGATAAACATTGGCCAAACTCCAGCTGTGAAATAGTAAATTTTATGTTTCTTAAAGCCCAGGGTCAGAAGTATAGGGTTTGAATGTCTCCTAAAAACATAAAGCAAATTAAAATCTGCCTTAACAAGACTCCTGGGATTCCACCTGGACAGACAAATTCCCAGCAGGTGCAGAACCACTAGAGAACTTTATACCCCAGACAGAGTGTGTGACCATGGAAAAGTTGCATAACTAACATGTCCACCCTCAAGTATCTCTGGCTATCTTAATCCTGCACATGCTGGTTATAGCTACTATAAATTAACCTGCTCCTACCCTTTTCTGATCTTTCTTCACATACACAGCTCTGCTCTTACAAGAGGGAATCTGAATAATGATCCATATATATTTCACATGTTCTCAGGGCCATGTCCTGTAGTGGTTCTCTACACAGAGCTCTGGTTGAAAACATGCAGAGTTGTCTACAAAAAGCATTGGGAACTGAGTGCTGAATATGTTCATCAGAAGGTACTGAAGTCTCTTCATGTGAACTCTGGGGGGGGTTGTGTGTAGGAGTGCTCTTTAAAAATGAGAAATGGAATTAGTGCTTTGGTAGGAGGGGCAGGTGGAAAACTATTGTTCATCACTTAAAACTAGTCAGGGGAAAATGTGCATATGTTTATTAGATGGGTTCATTGGTGATAACATTTTCAACAGTGTTGGTGAATCATGAGGCATTATTTTCATGTGCAGCCTGATTGGTTAACATTATTCTATATTATTCTCAGTATTTTGGGTTAATGAAGAGATAAACGCGATGCTTGACTCATCAGTTCAACGTTTCAGGCAATTTTGAACCATGTTATCCCTAACAGTCCCTTTAGGTCTATTTACAATTATGATAAAGCTTGTTGTATTAAATAGGATTTTATTTGTGCATACATATATGTATATTTATACATGTATATATATTTATATTTTGTATATCTATGATGTCTATAGAGGAAAGAAAGCCAACCAGAAAGCCGAAAAAATCCTGGGCTGCATCCAAAAGAATGTGGCAGCAGGCCAAAGGAGGGGGTTGTTC
>NW_008672406.1:38132-39148 GCF_000695815.1 Acanthisitta chloris | reverse complement strand
CCCAACCCTGGCAGTGTTCAAGGCCAGGCTGGATGAGCCTTGAGCAACCTGATCTAGTGAGGAGGTGTCCCTGCCCAGGGCAGGGGGTTGGGGCTGGGTGATCTCTAAGGTCCATTCTAACCCCTAGAATTCTATGATACTATGATATAGAAAATATACAAAATGCACAATTACGAGAAACAAAGAAAGGCTGATCCAGACAGACTCAGTTACGAAATTGAAATAATTTTGAGGAAAGCATCTTCTGCTAATGTTTTGAGATTTCTTAGATTCCTCTGAGTAAAAATAAATATCCACTTTTCAACACAGCTTTCAGGTATAAAATACTGCTGGTTTTGGACTAAAGCTGAAAGTGAGTTCAGAGCCAGGATTTTCATAAGCACTGTCCTGACATTGGCTCCTTCTTTTTAAGCCAGGAGAGCAACAGCCTAAATATCTCTATAAAATAGTTGGCTGTCCGTCAGCAAATCTCAAATTGCAGGAAGCCTGAATTCAGCAATGTGTCTAGGTTTAACACATGAGTAATCTCACTGACCTTATATTGTTAGTCTAAGCAAACATATGATGGTCTTTTCAAAAATAAGCAGGAGACCAGTCCAGACTGTTAAGCATTGCTGCAATAATCCTACTGAGAAAATGGTAGATTAATTTATTTTCTAATTCAGGCTTTTGAATTTAGGAGTTTAGGTGATCAGACAAGACAGAAAAATCCGCCCTGTCCTTTCAGGTGGGCAGCATCCAAAAGCACAAACCCTTTTAAGTTCATCGCCTTCTAATTTCTAGAGGATGATTCTCAAAATCAAGGAATCATAGAATGCAAACCCTTTTAAGTTCATCGCCTTCTAGTTTCTAGAGGATGATTCTTATAATCAAGGAATCATAGAATCAGTGAGGTTGGAAAGGACCACCATGGATCATCTGATCCAACCTCCCTACTCTAGCAGGGCCACCCTAGAGCACATGGCTCAGGATTGTGTCCAGATGGGTCTGGAATATCTCCAGTGAGGGAGAATCCA
>NW_008672406.1:34306-38088 GCF_000695815.1 Acanthisitta chloris | reverse complement strand
AAAGAAGTTCTTCCTCATGTTCAGGTGGAGCTTTCTGTGCATCAGTTTCTGCTGTTCCCTCTTGTTTTCTTGGTTTCCCCACTGAGCAGAGTCTGATCATCCTCTTGGCACTTCCTGTTCATGGACTTGAATCCATTCATGAGGCTCCTCTCAGTGTCTCTTCTGGAGACTGAACAGCCCCAACTCCCTCAGCCTTTCCTCATCACTGAGGTGCTCCAGTCCCTTCAGCATCTTCCTTGCCCTCTACTGATCCCAGGTTCCAATGATGGGTGGAACTTCCTGGGAAGTGGACCACAATGCAGAAGGCAAAAATCAAAAATCAAAAGTACCTGATGGTATAATGAGGGGAAAAGAAATCCTTCCTGAGTTCAATAACACAACTCTTTTAGCCCTGAATGCATAAGCAAGACACACCACTGACCATAACACAGTTTACTATCACCACAAGCAGATGCCCATGAAATGCCCCTTTGCTAGCTGTGGCTAGTTTTCAGCACTCCAAAGGAAGTAAACCACCATATCCCTCCCCACTCTTCCTCAAAGTAATGTTATATATGTGCAGTAAAAAAAAAAATAAAAAATTCCCGTGCCCTGCAGGTGGTCAAGAATCCTAAAACACAGTTTAGGTTATAAGTAATAGCAATATGTGGTATAAGCATACATGGCCAAACCTCTTCAACCCTCACTTGCATCTACCAGCAAAGTCAGCATTAGAAACTTTAACGACAGGCTCGAATTACAGGCTCCAGGATTACTCTCACCTTATTAGCCATTTAAGATTTTGACTCCATTCTCTTCTAACTGGAAACCTGTCCCAGAAGTGTTCTCCTTCAACACTTATAAGCTTTCTCTGGCTTATCCTTCCTTAGCAAGGATCTGATAGATTCACAAGAAAGACCAATATGGTGATCAATGTGCAGCAAGGCACAAAGCAAACACAAGAAGTCTTGACTGAATAGCAATCTGTGCATTTTTGTACCATTCTGAACTGGTTTTGGGGAGGTTACTGCAGCAGATGATACTACAGCATGCTGTTTCCCCAGCTATGCCTGCTGGGTTGGCCTAGCTGGCTACTGAGACAACAATCATAGGAAAAAACTTGCAGATTCTATCAGTACATTCCTTAAAAACACCACATTGAGGGCAAAAATATGTAAACTTCAGAATGAAAACCATGGAGATTATTTTAGCATAAAAATTATTTCCAGATCCTTTGCTGCTCTCCAGATTCCAGCTGCTCTAACATTTGCTAAAATATTGTTGTGTGAGCAGAGGTCATACCCTCTGCTAACTGACAGCTCACTTGTCCTCTAGAGAAAAGAAACCTGTGCATGCTACATGTAAGAAGGAAAACATAACATAACCTGGAGTCCTGAGTGGCTTCAATTTCATTAAATCCACAAGGAAATAAACTTAAATGGAATACTGAGGAGCTGACCTAGGTCTCTCCTTCTGACTCTTTCTTAAACTGATCAAATGTCTTTACTTTTGACAGTTTACTCTGTTTAGCACTTCTCCTCATCTATTACCAGTTCACATACCTTTGGCTCCACAATGCAAATAAAGATCCTAATACTCTGCTTTAGGGGAGAACAATTTAGAATACCTTTCCCAAACAAGTCTCAAATAGAACCTAGCACAATGAACAGCAGCACTAAATGATTTATTCCCTCAGATTTTCTTCTCTTTATTTGTGGTGGTCTAAGTTGTGGCCTGTGTCATAACACTGGTTCCAGCAACAGTTGGTTAACAGCACCCATGAAACCCACAGAGATCAGATAAATTTGTACAGGTCTAGATCAAACAGTAGCAGAGTCATAGAATCATAGAATTTAGGGATTGGAATGGACCTTACAGACCATCTAGTCCCAATCCCCTGCCCTGGGCAGAGACACCTCCCACCAGAGCAGGTTGCTCAAGGCTCATCCAACCTGGCTGTGAACACTGCCAGGGTTGGGGCAGCCACAGCCTCCCTGGGCAACCTGGGACAGTGTCTCACCACCCTTAGAGTAAAAAACTTTCTTCTCACATCCAACCTAGACTTTCCAGCCTTCAATTTGAACCCATTACCTCTTGTCCTATCTTTGCAGTTCCTAGCACAGAGTCCCTCTCTGACTCCTTGTAGGCACTTCACATCTCCAGTAGGGCTGGGTCTGACCCTGGGACTCTACACGTTGCTATCACTGATGTCTCAAAGGAACAATAATAAGCATGAGGTGTTATATGTCTGAATTACAATGGAAAAGATGCCCCAAATCCAGAGATTTTTCTTGCATTGTCATGGATGCTGCACATTTCTAATGATGCATTTAAAACCAAATCTTGTTTTCTAAAGTCAAACCAGGTTTGTTGCCATACCTTTCAGTATTTATAGGTTTGGAGTAAAATTTTGGAACTATAGCCATTAGAGAGTGTGCATATTTTGAAGATGTTTTGAGGCTAATAAAAGGTCTGGAAAACATGTGCTATGAGGAAGGGCTGAGGGAATTGGGTTTTATCAGCCTTGAAAAGAGGCACAGGAGTGACCTCTTGGCTTTCTCCAACTCCCTGCCAGGGTTGGAGAGAGGTGGGGGATGTGTGTCCTGCCATGGCTGCAGAGAGAGGACTAGAGGGAATGGCCTTGAGCTGAGCCAGGGCAGAGTCAGATTGGATGTGAGGAGAAATGTTTTCCCTGTGAGGGTGTTGAGGCACTGGGATATTGCCCAGGGAGGTGGTGGAGTCACCATCCCTGGAGGTGTTGAAGAGGCATCTGGGTCTGATGCTGGAGGATCTGGTTTAGGGGTTCCAGCAGTGACAGGTTAATGGCTGGACTTGATGATCTTAGAGGTCTCCTCCAACTCTGATGATTCTGTGATTGATTCTAAGATACTTCTGCCAGAGCATCTATTCAGCATCTGGCCAGGAGCAGCCAGTTTTCACTGGGTTTATCCTAAATAAAGGATTCTTCAACAAAATATTTAATGCTAACTGTAATTTGGTTATTTATCATGCTGAGTTTATATCTGTTCATAACCCATGTGACATACCCTTTATTTTCCCATGGAATCTTTGCTAAGACTGGCTGTCTTTCAAGGCAGACCAGGCACACTGCAACACTCCTGCCACTTGGATTCTCATAGAAGTCATATATCTAACTCCACCATCACAATTCAGACTGTTTGCAACCACCTTGTGCCTGAGAGGAAGGCCTAGAAACTTGGTCTTCTAAAAGATCAACTAGCATTCACTTAGGAAGAAATTCATGTGCATATACCATGTCATGTCTGGTCAATCCAGTCCTTCTGAGGAATTTCCAGACTCCTTGTGAACATCTAGCTACCCTGTGGATACCTTCAAAACATGTTAGAGGCAGCATGGACATAGTCCATCCTCAGTAAGTCCATTAATTATCTCCTCATCTGTCCAAACCTTCTGTCTGTGAGGGGAATGACTGTATACTGCAGGTAGCTTTCTAAAAGTACTGTCATTTGTGCCTGCAACATCTGGGCTCCATGCTGTAGTCATACCCAGAATACAGATGTTGAGTAGACAGATGATAGGCATTCAACTTATAATAGCTGCCAGACTTTGGAAAAATCTGTGCTAAATACAGAATCCTTAAAGTGCTCTAGGACCTTTAACAGGATAAAGAGAGATGCCATGTGAAAAGCATGAAATGCTGATGTTTCACTGAAAGTCAAGTCCTTCTCTTGCTGAGGCTTTGGAGAAACCCTGCTGAAGAAGCAGAGATCCATCACATGCTTCACAGAGATAAAGCCACAGGTTCTCAGGAGATAATCAAA
>NW_008672406.1:0-33933 GCF_000695815.1 Acanthisitta chloris | reverse complement strand
CTCAGCCTGTCCTCATAGGGGAGATGCTCCAACCCTCTTAGCAACTTTGTGGCCTCCTCTGGACTTGCACTTTCTTACGTTGAGAGTTGTCCTTCTTACGTTGAGAGTACCACACTCATAAGTCAGTTTCAGGTATTGTGACCACAGCCACACTTGTACTCTTCAGTTACTCTAACATCAAGCTTTTTTTCTGTAGTTACGATATTTGCATGTAGTTCTTGTCCTGGAGTTTTCAGTACTTGAGAAGGTTTGCCAGAGGAACTGAAGAGATTAATTAAAAAGAAATTAAAACAGACTTACACCTGAAAACTTCAAAGGCTTGGAAAGATGGTTTGCTTTCAAATCCCTTTTTTTTTTAGTTTATGTCATTTTAGAACTGATTTTCAATTTACAAACATCCCAGCCCAAAATACCTCCAGGTCTGGCAGGTAAGTGAGGAATGTTTTGATAGACGCTGAGAATTTTTGATGAAACCCATGAAGGCTGTGAGAGAAGACAGAAGTTCAGAAATAATTATTTGAGATATGTGTTCTTATATGAGAGTTATGTGAGTTAAGAGATAACTGAGTTTTAAGAATGACTTTGTGTGGACAGATGAGTAGTATTCTAAGATGCTGTTTCTCCAAATTTTGAATAATCTCATGCATCAGCTTCTTTTGCAGTCTTCATTTATCTCAGATCTTTGCAAGTGTCTTCTACTTCATTATTTGTTTTGTTATGGTTCCTAAATACAAAAGGGCATAATTTCACAGATTCACAGAATAATCAGAGTTGGAAGGGACCCTTGAGGATCATCCAGCCCAACCCCTGGACCTGCACAGGACATCCCTGACCATCACACCCTGTGCCTGAGAGCATTGGCCAAACACCTCTGGAGCTCTGTCAGCCTTGGGGCTGTGCCCACTGCCCTGGGAGCTGTTCAGTGCCCAAACACCTCTGGGGGAAGAACCATTTGCTAATCTCCAGCCTAACCCTCCCCTGACACAACTTCAGCCCATTCCCTGGGTCCTGTCCAAGGGTGCCAGAGAGAAGAGGTCAGTGCTGCCCCTGCACGTCCTTCCCTGAGGAAGTTGTATCCAGCAATGAGGTGTCCCCTCAGTCTCCTCTTCTCCATATGTGTAAACCATAGACAATTTATGAGGATTATTTGGAGGGGTTTATTTATTCAAGTTGAATTCATTCCATGCACATGAAAGTACCAATCACTACTCTCAGAAAAAAAGCACAAAAAAAGACAAAAAAGAAGACAAAAGAAGACTGGCAAACAATTCTAAAACTACAAAACCAAGATTACAGTCTTTAATTCACTCTTGAATATCCCAAAACACAAATAACACAGGTCTGTAGAGCAGGATTTTTGGGCAATAGTAATCAGTGAGGTACCAGTGAAACTGTTGATCTGGCTGAGACTCTTTAAAACTACAAATAAATGATGTGAAAAGACAAAGAGCCTTAAGGTACAATTCTTCCTTGTGTACCTGTGGAGTCCTGAATCAAGGAATCCATGTTTTTCTCTTGAGCAGCTGGTGACAGATAATAAATCAGTTCATCAAAATACAAGCTAAAGATGAAATGCCAGTGGGAAAACAAACAAATACACAAAATGCTACTAAAGAGAAAAGAAAAGAAAAGAAAAGAAAAGAAAAGAAAAGAAAAGAAAAGAAAAGAAAAGAAAAGAAAAGAAAAGAAAAGAAAAGAAAAGAAAAGAAAAGAAAAGAAAAGAAAAGAAAAGAAAAGAAAAGAAAAGAAAAGAAAAGAAAAGAAAAGAAAAGAAAAGAAAAGAAAAGAAAAGAAAAGAAAAGAAAAGAGAAAAGAAAAGATGCCCATAGAGAACTTCTTAAATTGTGTGATATTACAGACTGAGCTCAGTCCTTGTAATATTACATTCCAGAAGAGAAAAAATCCAAAGGTAGGAAAAGCTCATTCTTTATAATCATTTCTACCCCCTTCTGTGGGTATCTAAATGTGTCTTTTTCTGCACCTTCAGACCACTATGTATTATTTTCAATGTTGATGCTACTGACTGTGATAAGGGAAATACAGAGTAGTGAATTTGTCAAGTGTAAAAGATGGAAAAGGATCCTCCAGCTGTGCAGTTTTCATTTTAGACTTGTTGGGTCTACAAACACTGAGCAAATTACCACCTTTAGGACTTACACACCATGCACAGGAAAATCAATAAACTTTCCTAAATGCAGCAGATCACCCTGGAAGCTGGCAAGTTCCTCCAGTGTGGAAGTCACCCAAAGATCTGATTTGTGAGCACTTCGTGGGGACAAGCAGAACTGCAGGCACCTCTCCAGCAGCATTCCATGTGGAGGGGCAGCTCCAGCCCTGTGCTGGAATGGTGAAATGCAACTTCCATTCTGTGATGATGGCAGCAAAGCAAATCAGCTTTGGGACTCCTCCCATAGCTGGTGTTTGTGTCTTGGTTGAGGACACAATCTCAGCCATGCTGGTTTGGATTTGTTTTGTTCATCAGAAAGGGACTTGTCAGTGCTGGTGGCACAGCATAGCGGGAGCCAAGAGTGTGCACAGGTGGCCAAGGAGGCCAAGGGCATCTTGGCCTGGCTCCAGCAGAGTGTGGCAGCAGCACTAGGGCAGTGCTCATCCCCCTGCACTGGGCACTGGGGAGGTCCCAGCTCAGTGCTGTGCTCAGCTTTGGGCACTCACTGCCCAAAGGCCATTGAGGCACTGGAGCGAGTCCAGCCAAGGGCAACGAGGGCAGCAAAGGGCTGGAAAACCTGTGGGATGAGGAAGGGCTGAAGGAGTTGGGTTTGTTCAGCCTGTAGAAGAGGCTCAGGGGTGACCTCCTGGCTCTCTGCAACTCCCTGCCAGGGCTGGAGAGAGGTGGGGGATGTGTGTCCTGCCATGGCTGCAGGGAGAGGACTAGAGGGAATGGCCTTGAGCTGAGCCAGGGCAGAGTCAGATTGGATGTGAGGAGAAATGTTTTCCCTGTGAGGGTGTTGAGGCACTGGGATATTGCCCAGGGAGGTGGTGGAGTCACCATCCCTGGAGGTGTTGAAGAGGTGTCTGGATGTGACACTGGAGGATCTGGTTTAGGGTTTAGGGGTTCCAGCAGTGACAGATTAATGGTTGGACTGGATGATCTTAGAAGTCTCATCCAACCTTGATGATTCTATGAGTCGGAATTATTTGTAGAGCTCCTTTTAACAAACATCTCTTTTTCTTCTCTCTACAACTCAGTCTCCAGAGCTTCCAGAAAACTGGAGGGATATATAGGAGATCTGCTACTTTGTGTTCTCAAAACAGTCCCTGCAATCATGAGCTGATTAAACAGAGAATATACCCAGTGCTAAGGGCAATTCGTTTGCATGGGCTGTACTAGCTAGATAACCACAGTAGTCCTGTTTTGAACTATTTGTGCAATGAAAACACATCTTCCAAAGGTCATAAGTATTCTGAAATCCAGTTGAAGAGCCAGGGATGAGCATCACTGTGAAATGCAGGCTAAATTTAAACTTTCATCCTGCATTTAACACCTGCTTTTGACCTATGCCTCGTCGTTACACTGAAATGATAGTGCATGTAATCTACAGATACAGACTCTGAATTAGCTTCTGTCATAGCAGGGAAGGTGATTTATTTGGAATGAGTCAGCATGCATTTAAAAGTCTGCAGTGCACACTAAGTCCACATCTTTTATTCCTTAGACTTCCATGGGGTGTTTAGCCTGTGCCAAGAAGGAGGCACGTGGCTGACTTGACTAATACTGAGAGATAACTGGCACATCTCTGGGCTAAATAGCTGCCTGGAGAACTTCTCAGAGGCACACTTGAAAACTGGCTCTAAGCAAAGAGTCACAACACACGTGCAGCAGTGCTGTGAGGGGCTGCACAGTGCCAGTGGGAAACCACAAAAACCCCATGGTTAGAGAGCAAAGAGCTCCCCAGAGGTGTCAGTTATGTCACTGCTGCTCTGTTCTTACCATTCCTGTACTGCAAGGAGCTGCAGGTCAGAGGGAAAACCCTCAATCAAGGCTTCCCTCTTGGCATCCTGCTGTCAGGCTGTGCAGCAAATAAAGGTGCTAAGGCTGCTATTAGGTTGAAGCTGCCCTGGGAGGGGACTCCCTGCTCTCTGTGCCACTGGGTACTCACAGGGGGTTGCTTGTCGAAGTGCAGACACGTTGACTTACCTCCAGGCAGCTCATGAAAGCTGAGACAATTTGTACCGGTGGAGGAGCTGATCCTATATTTACAACTGATGCAATTCCAAGCACTCATGAAATACTGGTTTTGTGAGTTATGCCAAGGACAGCACAGAAGCTGAATAACTGGTTGAAAATATATGTAAGCCAATTTGTCCCCAAATGCTCCAGAACAAACCAAGTGTGCTTCTCCATTGCCATTAAATAAGATCTGGGGCTTACTATTATTTAAGGTAAAAAAAGGTGGTTTATCTGTGCAGACTTGGATTAGGTTTTCTCTGTTGTCAGGAGTATTAGGGTGCTGGTGAAGGAGAGGGAACACAGCTTCAGGCCCTTACCTTCCTGCCAATGGAAACCTCTTTTCAAGATGTGCTGGCACTACCTGTCCTGAACCTTAACCCAAATGCAAGGACCAGTATTATTGTTTAAAACACAACTTCTGTCTACAGCAGATATCCTTGAGCAAACATACATTGTTGATCAGAGCAATTGCTGCTCTTTGTGCAGAGGTGACCATCAACATTTTCCTGGCCTGCTAGGGCAGATCAAATAAGGAAAAGATCTTTATTTTCTTATCAATGGATAAGGACTTTTCCTGAATGTTCCCTGACTGATCCTTTGCCAGCTCATCCTGATAGTTGGGGCCCAACTCTGCAGCAGGAAGCCTGGCAACTTCAAAGCTCCCAGCAACCTGGGAAGAAAATCAAGGCAGGTAAAGTCTTCCAGATGCTGAACTTCTTAGTAGCTCTGCAGCCAGACAGCTGGAAAACCCAAGGCAGATCAGGGAATCTTGTCAGTTATGGTTAGGATTCTTATGACAGCATATAGCATTTTGATGTATTGGGTCAAATTATGGATCTCTTCCCATGCTATAAGAAATTCCATTTTGCTGAATGCTGTTTTGATGTTAAATTGTCTGGGATGAAGGAGGGCAGGACTTTCTGGAGCACAGGGATTCTGGGCTTTGCCTTCCTTTAGTGGGCAAGAACCCAAAGTCTGCTGTCTTAGACACTTTTCAGCTTCTTGCAAATTGGTCTAGGTGTTTAACATGTCTTTGAGTACTAAAATACATTCATACTCTGGGTCTAGGGACCAAAGTTATTTTTCTTCTATTCAGTTTCCCTTTACACTCCTTTGTGAGGAATCATTTGGTAGAAATTATAAAACCCTCAGGTACACCAGGAAAGCAGAAACTCTGTAATATAAAGTGCACTCAGGTCCTAATGCCATGAATTTAAAAGTATGAGTATCAGCTCATGAAGAACAGGAATATTTCCTCTTTAAAGCAAAGGAAAATATGCCTTTAAAAATTTCAGACTAAATTCCTACACTTAGGCTATTCTCAGCACTATATTCTGCTGTTGGAATGAATCCATTTTTGCTCTCCTCGAAAATGCATAGCCCCATGCTGACTTGCATATTGTTTAGACAAGCCTAATGCTCTACCCCTCGTCTAGTCTATTTAAAGAAAAATCAATCAACATTCCTTTGATGAACTTCATGGGCACTGATGTTAGACACTTGCTTAGACTTGCCTGCTTAATGGAACACATTCTTATTCCAAGCACCTTTTTCTTTAAGTAATAATGAGACAGCTACGAGTTTACCAAAAAAGAGGTCACAGGTGAACACCAATTATTGGGCAGGAGCAAAACCCTTCTTAGGCAGTCAGTGATTGCAGGTAGGAATTCCTTTCAAGTTTGAGCAGTTGTCTCAAGAACCTACATTTGTACACACACTGGCTTAGCAGACAAAGAAAAGGAAAGAGATGCCAAAAAATTCAAGGAAAAGAGGAGAAGAGAGGCAGGCAAAAAAGCTGTCAAGACAATGAACATCATTCTGAGATGGTTGGGAAATGATTGGGTTAAAAGCAATTCCTTAATTCACCTTTTGAATTGGTGCTAAGCTACATGTCTCCTAGTTTCCCCTCCCTAGATTTTTGTCCATCTGTCCATCCTTTGCTTGTGACTCCTGTGGGTGAGGAATCTACCTTCTTATCTGTCTGGAAACTGCCTGGATTTAATTTAATCTCTGAAACCTGTCAAGTCTGGACAAAGTAAATCTGTGCAGATAATTTGAGGTCTTGGACCTTTTGGAGAAAGAAACCTGCTTCTTGTAAATTGGCTTATTGAGACCAAAGAGTAAAGTGGCTTCATGCCTCTGCCTGGTTGTTGTTTAGGAGTGTTTGCTGGCTCACACAGCATGGAATGTGCTCTGTATGATACTATCCATGCTCTCTGCATTACTGTAGCACTATCTGCTAATTGCATGAATTTCCAAAGGAGAAACATTTCTGCTTTGAAGTCAGAGGGAATTCATTTTGCTAGTATTTTTCCTTTCCTTCCACTTGTTTACAATTGGAAAAGAAGAAAGGAAACCAACCAACCCCTCAAGGAAAAAAATAGCCTGTGGGCAAACTCATCCTCAATGACATCAAAAGGATGAATCCTGGTTAATTTCTCTAATAAGGTTTCTGCTTTTCCTAAAGCAGTGCAATCCACATTTCTAGTAGGCTTTTAAAACCCTCTCATTATGCCAACTACCTTGCTACCTGTCAGGTGTGCTAGAACCCACAGGTGAAAGAAACTGTTTGTGGACAGCATTTGAGCAGTGGAGCACTCTGAGCCATCACACCCTCCTGTGCAGAAGGATGGCAGCAGAGCCAGTCAGCCAGCAGTGCTCACTGCTTCCAGCACAGCTCAGCTGCAGCTGCGGGTGGTGACTGATCTCTCCATGGCACTGGGGGTGAAGATAAATAAGTCTTCAGAGATAGAGTCATAAAGATCTCTTAGTGTAGTGGCTGGAGTCTGTCCCTCTCACAGACCCATGGCCACTGTATTCACACACACTGTGTGAAAGAGAATCATAGAATTTTAGGGTTTGGGATGGACCTTACAGATCATCCAGTCCCAACCCCCTGCCCTGGGCAGGGACACCTCCCCCCACACCAGGTTGCTCAAGGCTTTATCCAACCTGGCTGTGAACACTGCCAGGGTTGGGGCAGCCACAGCCTCCCTGGGCAACCTGGGACAGTGTCTCACCGCCCTCACAGGAAAAAAACTTTTTCCTGATATCTGACTGAAATTTCCCTCTTTCAATTTGTACCCATTGCCCCTTGTCCTGTCCCTGCATCTCCTAACACAGAGTCCCTCTGCAGCTTCCCTGGAGCCCCTTCAGCTCCTGGAAGGTGCTCTGAGGTCTCCACACAACCTTCTCTTCTCCAGGCTGAACAGCCCCAACTCCCTCAGCCTGTCCTCATAGGGGAGATGCTCCAGTGCTCTTAACAACTTTGTGGCCTCGTCTGGACTTGCTCCAACAGTTCCATGTACTTCTTACATTGAGGGCACCAGAGCTACACGCAGTAAAGAAAGTTGATAACACATCAGTGAGTGGCTTGTCATCTTTAATACCCATGTTTCCTACACACTGCAAGTCACTGCAGTCATGACATGACAGAAGACTGTTGTCTCAACTGTCTCTCTTCTAGTGTATCTAGGCTTTGCCTTTAGGGAGGAAAATGACAATAAAATTGTGATTTTGCTTTCAAACAGATTATGAGGGAAAGAAAATTAATATTAAGGGAGCTGCTGCTTGAAAAAAGTCTACATATCTCTGAAATACTTTTGGGCCAGTAAGTTACAGTCCATGAAAAGGCTAAAGAATTTGTCACCATCAGCTGGGTCACCTCTTAAACACTAGGAAACAGTGAATGTAGTGGTCATTGGAGAAGTTTTTTCATATTTTCCTTGGGGATGATCAAAGTGTCATTGAAACATCAAGGTTGGAGGAGACCTCTAAGATAATTGAGTCCAACCATTAACCTGTCACTGCTGGAACCCCTAAACCCTAAACCAGATCCTCCAGTGCCAGATCCAGACACCTCTTCAACACCTCCAGGGATGGTGACTCCACCACCTCCCTGGGCAATATCCCAGTGCCTCAACACCCTCACAGGGAAAACATTTCTCCTCACATCCAATCTGGCTCTGCCCTGGCTCAGCTCAAGGCCATTCCCTCTAGTCCTCTCCCTGCAGCCATGGCAGGACACACATCCCCCACCTCTGTACAGCTCCCAGTGATGCTGGGCAATGATCCATTTGATCCACATGAACTGAAAATGGAAGACTCATACTGTCCTAAATTTCTCTAAGAGCAGAAGCCTAATAGTGAGAAAAAGTCATCCTGACTGGGTGTTCCTGACATTTAGCTGCAACATGTTTGGTTGGACATTTTACTTGGTTGTTTCTGCATGTATATGAAACAAGGAATCAAATAAAAAAGGAAAAATAAACTGCTCTGTATCGACTGGATTAATTTCCCTTTCAGCATTCACAGGATGCACATACCAATGTCCCAGAATGGCAAAATAATTATGTCAGGCAGCAGTGGACTTTTCTAAAATTAATCTATTTGTGTATTTATCCAATTTCAGCAGAGATTTTCATATCTTTTATTCAGTCCTCTGAGTCAAGCTTGCTCAGTGCTATCAAATCATTAGGATGGAGGTTCTCACCATGCAGAATGGACTGCCTGGCATGGATGCATGGGAACCAGTCAAGAATAAACTGGATGATCTTCAGATGAGTCAAGTGTCTCAAAAACAGCACCTCTTAGCACAGAGAGGACAATCCTGGACAAGTTGCCATGGGCTGGTTTGACCAGAAATCAGTCCCTGCCCCTGTGTGAAGTCTACATCCACCTACAAGGAAATGCAGCTTAACTCTTGGAAGTGTTCAAGGCCAGAGTGGATGGGGCTTGAAACAACCTGTCCTAGTGGGAGGTGTCACTGCCCATGACAGGGAGGTTGGAACTAGATGATCTTGAAGGTTCCTTCCAACACAATTCTATGTTGATTCTATGAATAGGACAAATATGCAGCATGAGACAGTTGTAGGGACAAAAGATTGCTGAGAGAGGTCAAACCACCTGGAGTGGGACTGGAAGAAACAGGTTGAAGGCAGAAATGTAGGAGAAACAGAAAATAGAAAAAAATGGAAGTGGGGAGATAAAATGAAAACTCTGGGAGGAGTAAGAGATTGAAAAGGTGCATGCAAGGAAAATGGTGAGGAAGCTATGTGAACAGGTCACCCCCATCCTGCCCTGAGCCACCAGCCATCCTGATCAATATTCTGGGCCTGCCAGCAGCCCAGGGCAAGGGCTTTAAGCCAAGGTGAAAACCACCTGTAACGAACTATTGCATTGTGACAGAACTAAGGAGGAGTTTCTTTTTTCACTTCAGGGAGCTATTTGCCTATAAATGACTTGTTTTCCTTATAAATTTGATCTTAACAAGTGTAACTGAATGATATTCATCTTGCTCACCTATCTGTGTCTAATCCTTTTTAGCCTCTGCAAAGTGTTCTTCTTGAGTGATATCTGTCATGGGGTTATAGAACTGAATTATGGATTCTGGTTTTAAGTGTTCGTTTTCAAATGTTTCCTTTTCCAATCAATTTTTTTCTCTTTAGTTCCTGCATCCAAGACACATCTTCCCATTTATTTTAGATGACAGTTTAATATCACCTTATACATTTCCTCTCTAGACTATTCATAACAGTAGCTAGTCAGAAAAAAAAAAGAAGTTTGCATAAGCAATATCTGTTAAAATATTCCTCTTTTGGATAAGGAAAAATTAAAATAGAGGGTTTTTTTAGCTTTCATCCTAGCATCACATAGAAAACTTTCAGGCCAGTAATCACTTCATTAATCCATCTGGACTACAGTTTTACCTTTTAGTGACAGGGCTGACCAAAAAAAGCATAAAATGTAAAATGTGGATATAGCACTGACTCACAGACTGTTTGCAAACCCTGATATATGCCATATTTTCTAATTATCTGGTTTGATATTGCTTCTCTGCATGAGGCCAGCATTTCCCTGACATTTGAAGACATACTTTTTTCTTTCTATGATGATGGCAAATTAAAAGCAAAAAAAAAAAATCCCACTTGAAAAATGTTAATTTTCCTTTCCATATGAGTTACCTTCTACTCCAGCTTGCATTTGTCATTATTCTGATTACTTATCTAACTCTAGTAGGTTCCTCTAACTGTCATCTGCAACTTCTGCTTTGGTAATTATTAGTATTGACAACACTGTCACTCAATGGTTAATTACAACCAAGGAAAGAAGATGACAGCTGGTTTAGCAGAGTGATCAGAACATTGTTAATTTTAATTAATAAGGGAGCAGCAAGGCTATATCTTTTGCAAAAGAAAGAAGGAGATGTATTCTGAAGGAAAGGTTGGTGGGATTTGGAAGCAGGATAAGCTAGGAAAGTAAGCATGTCCTATCAGGAAGTTTTTCTCTCTGTGGCAGATGCAATCTGAGACAGAAGAAATGCAGAGAGGCAAAATCTCATGGCAGGTAGCCTTAGGAATGTCTACAGCACATCAGCCAGCAGAGAGGTGAGAGAAACCCCTTGGTTTAAATTAACAAAAGCAAGCATGTTCTTTTCTTTCATTTCTTGACCCATGCCTTTTATAAACATTGGCAGCTGTGTTGTCAATTTTGCTTAAGTAAATCCACACTTTCTGCTCTCTCCCCCACCATTTTACCTTAACTTGGCTTGAATTAAGAGCAATTTTGGCTGACAGCAAAGCATTCCTTCCCTGGGGGTTTACAGGACTTTCCAAACCAGGGTAGTGGGACATCTTAACCAGATACCTCACCCCACCCCACCTCACCCAGCACATTTCTCAGCCTACCCAGTGGGTCAAGAATCCCCCAAACCATAAGCCAGTACATGACCTAGTGTCACAGGGTCAGGAAAGGGGTCAGACACTAACAGGGGTAAGCCAAGAGGCCTTTCCATCATGCATCATTAGAGATAATAGCATGCTATGCTAAAGATAGCACGAGGCATTAAAGAGTTTGCCAGAGCCAAGTCAGCTCTGTGTAAGACCTCTGTAAACTTGAAGTGGGACATCCAGTGCCACTGCCAGTTCCTTAAATTCACATTTAAGCTCTTGAAAGGGAATACTTCAAGGCCAGAGAATCCAAATTAAGAACAGAGCACTCTCTATCTATATCTTATTGGGAAATTATCCAGGATCTGATCCCAGATAAGCACAAGAGCAATTACAGTGGTTCTTCTTCCCAAAGGCACCCACAAATATTTAATGGAAGCACACAGGGCTGTAAGAAAATAGCTTTTTTTTTTAACAAAATGCTATAAGTAGAGTTTATTAGGCACAGTCTTGTGTTTCATATCTGTGGAAGGGGCTGTGTGCCCAAAATGTATTTGTGTTGCCCAGCCTGGTTCACTGATCTAATCAAAGTTATTTCATCCCCCTATAAACCTGCACTCACACATATCCCCAGACCAGCACAGCTATTGAAACATGGTAATTCTTAGCTGCCTACAGACAGACCAGGAATTTATATGTTTAGACTTGAGCAGAGAACAACTCCATTTTCAGGAGGAAATACATGTTTTGTTTTTATTCCCATTTGAACAAAAAAAAACTGTGCTCTTTAAAGATAAAAAAAAAGCAGGGAGAAGAAAATACTGTATGGCATGTAGTTCTGGGAACCACACTTCGCTTAGTGTGGCCTCCTCTGAGTCCTCCCCAGGCCATGGGCACTGGTATCTGGGGTTGTTTGATGTCCAGGCACTTACCTCTTATCTCTGAGGCAGAGGAAATGTGGCAAATCCAACCAGGGGGTTGGTAAATCGCTGTCAAAATCAGACAGACTTCCACTTGAAGGTTTCATCAATCTCTCATTTTATTCAAAAAGAAAATACTTCATTTTTTTGGTTGTGTCTGTCCAGGTTGTATCACACAGGCTGGATAAAGATAAATCTTTTCAATACGTCAGTTTGAATAATGCTCTGAAGCCAAACATCTGGAAATACATATTTTATCAGTGTAGCCTATGTCAGACAAGTTAATGTTGATACTTTAACCGTTCCTACCCTTATTTCCAAGACCTGGATCATGTTATGGGAATTGCAGTGCTCATGGCAAAATGACTGATATGAAAGTGCAGGAATTTTAAGCCCTTGGGGGGTAATGGTATGCTTTAGTAATCTGATGCAGAACTGAACTTCATGCTGATTAAGCAGAGTGGCCATCTTAAATTGATTTCCAGAAAACATATTTAGCTTCTAAAATGCTTTTTGTTACAAGAACCTTGTGGAGGGAGCACAGACTGTGCTTCTGGCATGAATTAATAGTGAACTGGTTGGTGTGCTAACAAAGGCACCCTCGTCCTCTTTGTCCCTCCCTTTGGGCATCCCTAATACCAATGCATCACTAGCTAGACTGCTCTTTCTGACAACACAAAGAGGTTCTGACTTGAGATTATTTTGCTTTTCAGCGTTACCCTCCCTTTTCTCCTGTTTTTCAAGGAAGACTAATTATCACTGATATTAGAGCCTGACACACAGAAGGATGTTTTTATTATTCCTGTTCAAGTTAGAGAACTGGATCTTCCACTGGGGAGGTGGGGGATCAGACCCCTCTCTCAATGGCAGCCTCTTCATGCATCCTGAACAAGGCAACAAGGCTCCTACACCACCATACATGCAATAAGTCCTGCAGTTAGTGACTGCAGAAACAAATGATAATTACAGGAAGTCCTATAGGTAGCGAGTTAAATGACCCAAGCAAAACATACCAGCCTTGTAGACAGGAAGATATACTTGCTCCTGTAATGAATGTACCACTAATGTCTCTACCAAGCAGAACATCATTTTCTACTAGTAATCTGATGGCCCACTCCTAGACAACATTTTATGACTATGTATTTCAAATCTTGATCAGTAGGAAAGCCCAAGTCTTGGCACAAACATAAACAGTGACAATAAATCAGACACAAGCAGGGTGTAACTTTTCCAGATCCCAGGCTCTGTCTAAATTTACAGGCTGTTTGCTGAGGCTTTTTGACTAATAGTAGCATAAAATATTTGAGTCAACTGGCAAAGTGAGGGCTCAGAATGATTGAGAAGTTCTGTAACTGGCTGCTCTGATTAATGATGGGAGAATTGTTGTTAATGCTGGTAATAAATGCCATTAACAGTAATTCACTGAATAACACTCTCTAGGCTCTGGTTTTGTCAAAGTTTAGCTACAAACAGTGGCTGACTAATCTTGGCAAGTTCCAGGCTTTGCTGTGCTTCCAGATGTCTGCTTGAAGATGTTGCAGGTTGCACTGGGCTGTGCACACTAGTGCCTTGAGAAGGATTGAATGGCTTCCTTATCAGCTTCTTCCTTCCTTCCTTCAGCTGGATTGGCATCTGCAGTATATGTATGTTTGAAAACAAGCAATGCTCCTCTGCTGACTCGAGAGGTGAGTTGCTGCAGGATCTGTGCACCTGGCACTGTAGCAAACTTGAGTTCTGTGATGTGAACTGGACCCCTCAGGGGGAAAGCAGCATGGAGTCTTCTGGAATTCTTTGGATCCCCAAAATGGTTACCTCCTCTTTTCTTGCTCCCTGCCTGCCCTCCCCCAACTCTGTGCCCTCCCCTCTCTATGGATCATCTTCTTTGCATTTCCATCAGTACAACAACATACGATCATGTCACCCTCTACCAACTGAGCACATCAAACTCTGGCAGTGAATTGATCCATCCTATTGTTGCTGAATAATATGCCCTTATGCAAAGCACAAAGGTAATGGTATTATGCTTTATTGCAATGAGAGAGAGTCATTATTCCCATAAATTATGGTGAGGGATATTACGCAGCAAAGTTGCGTCTTTAATTATTGTATTTAACAATACGTAGTGGCATAAGCTATTAGAGAGGTCACTACTCAACATCTTTACTGGAACCTCAAGTATTTGTTTCAGATAGTTCTATTGTATTGTCTCACAGCAACATGATAAAAAGCTATTACCTTCTCATATGCATACAAATTTGGGATGGATTTCATAATATTGTGTTGCTTCAGCTCAGTATGTCTGGTACTGAGCTTCAATTGCAAAAGGTTGCCTCACTATTTCCTTGTCTTGGGCATTTCTAGCACATATTTTGCCACATAGAATCATAGAAGCAACCAGGTTAGAAAAGACCTCCAAAATCATCAAGTCCAACCCTACTGTGGTTACTAGACCATGGCACTAAGTGCCACATCCAGTCTCAGCTTGAAAACCTCCAGGGATGGTGAATCCACCACCTCCCTGGGCAGCACATTCCAGTGCCTGAGCACTCTCTCTGTAAAAAAATCTCTTCCTAATATCCAATCTAACCCTCCCCTGGCAGAGCTTGAGTCTGTGCCCTCTTGTCCTGCTGCTGGTTGCCTGGGAGAAGAGACCAACCCTCACCTGACTCCAACCTCCTGTCAGGGAGTTGCAGAGGGTGAGAAGGTCTCCCCTGAGCCTCCTCTTCTCCAGGCTGAACACCCCCAGCTCCCTCAGCCTCTCCTCATGGCACTTGTGCTCCAGTCCCTTCACCAGCCTCGTTGCTCTTCTCTGGACCTGCTCCAGCTCCTCAATGTCCCTCCTGAGCTGAGGGCCCAGAACTGTTCATAGGATTCAAGGTGTGGCCTCACCAGCACCGAGTCCAGGGACAGAATCACCTCCCTGGTCCTGCTGACCATGCTGTTCCTGATCCAGGCCAGGATGCCATTGGCCTTCTTGGCCACCTTTTTGGTGCTTTGAGATGCATATGGACCAAACATGCTGTACTTCATACTCAATGAGAAGGGAACATGGCAATATGTCACAATGGTTATGTGACTTTTTCCTCAGAGATGAAAGCTGGGTCCAACACAAGGATTTGGTGAAATGCATTTTCCCCATGAGAAGTGAGGTGATCATTTGCTTAGTCAACCTAATGAATCACTGGCTGTTCATAGCCACACACAGCCAGAGACTGCTGCTAATGTGTCTCAAGTAAAGCAGCAAATGAAATGTCAGACATTTGAGCAAGTCATTTCTGGAACTGGCAGAATATTGGTCTTTCAGAGTATTCAGATATTGAATAGCAGTGAGCTGTCAGTTAAAGCTTCAGGATAGCAGCAACAAGGAGTCTGCTTGAGCAAGGGGGGAGATTTGTTTCACAGGCATGAGATGGAAGGAAACTGTCAGCACTCGGCATAAATGGCTGAACAAGAGAAAAGGGAGTACTTAAAGAAGCACATGCAATTCTGGAACAATAACACAGTCATTATTTTACCCTATTAGACATACATTCCAACAAAAGGAAAATGGCTTTTTATTCCCAGACTGGTAGCAATGTATTCGTTCATGCTCATCATATTTCCTATTTTCATTAGAGGAGAACCAGTGTGCATGCAAGTCATTACAAATAAAACTTCAGGGTCCTAAAATATGCTTATCTCACAAGAAGCTGCTGTTAGATAGTTTAGTCTGAGTATGCTCTACATGAAATAAATACAATACATTCTTAGTTTGATAGTTTGCCATGTGATGTATTTTTAATAGCACATTTTCATTAAATTTTACTGTTTCCACTGTCTGAAATGAGTGTGCAGACATGAGACATCTGATCTTCTCCTCAGAGCTGAATGACAAAAAAACGCTTAGGTTTGGGCTTTTTTTATAGCTCTTGAAATGATATTTTGAAAAGGCAGCTGATGCTTCATCTTGCTCCTCTCCCAAAATCTCATTCTTTAGAGAAACATTCACATCTCTCTCATATTTACACATCCCATCTCACTTATCAGCCCTCAAAACTTTAATGAACTTTCCTCCTCCACAGACAGCCTTGGAATAAATCTGTCCCACATTACTTCACATCTTTCCTGCCACAAAGGCTTTACATGTGAGTAGCTCTTTGTCCCTGTTCCCAAGCAATTTGGAAAGCAAATTTGGACTCACCATATTTCAGTCATGGTCTGTCATGCCCTTGAGTCTCACCTCAGAAAAGTACCTTATACATCTAATGCCAATCTTAATTGTTTTACAGATACACATCAGATGATTTCACAGAAGAAAAGCTGCATGTTGATCTTGTGTAAGTCCAACTCAGTATTTACAGAAGTTGCTATTGTGTTTTAAAGCTCAAAAATGGCAGCGAATTTGTGTCAAATGCTCAACTCTCAGTTTTTTGGTTGTAAAATACTCAGAGTGGTTGTGTGTGTTTGCTGGTTTGGTGGTTTTTAATATTATTTAAAATACTTTTTCCTTACTGCAAAGTGAACCATAAAAGAAATAATAGCTAAAAAATTGCAATTCCATGGAGAAATACTGGAATAAGACTTTTTCCTATAAGGGCTGCTGCTAGATCTCTGACATCCTCTAAGCAAATGTGAAGTGAAATTGTCATACTGTGTGAGTGAAGCTGTCACAGAAGTACATGACTAAACCAGCATCTCGTGGCCTGATCAGTGTTTTGGCAGGAGAGGTCATTAAGTAGACATGGGGAGGGAGGTTGGAGAAGGCTAGAGCCTTGTCTACTTCTGCTGCTTCACAGCTGTAAGCCCAAGAGCAAAACTATTTTGATTTTCTTCAGTTGTCTTTTAGATGTATCCTCTGATTTATAGAATGTCTCTCCGCTGCAAGACATTAAATCACAGTTTGTGCTTGAAGAAGTGGCTCTAGTTTGGGCCCCTTAGATATACAGGTTTTAAAAACTTGGCATGGATATAGGTGGATTTCTGAGGCATTTCTAAGAGTTGGGGCTGGGTCTGTTTTCAGGAGGGTGTTATGTTGGAACCTAGTTAAAGCTTTTCTGTGGTATTGATGCCTCTGCAAATGCAATTTTAATGGAAGAAAAAGAGCAGCTGAATGGAAGGCAGAAAGTTTAGAGTTCCTGCTTACATCAAATTCCATTTAGGAGGATGCTAATACGGTTATTAGAATAAGTTGCTATATTGAGTCAGTAAAGTTTTCTAATGCTTCATTCAATTTTATTTTTTTTTAATCTGGGATTTTTCTCCAGGATAAAAAAATGGAAGAGGAAGAGGACATTTACATAGAGTGACTTTTGGAAGTAAGAAAATTAAAGATTCAGCATCTCCACTTTCAAGGTCTTCTCAGTAATTATAACCAATGTGACTTGGAAGACAAGATTTGAGGTGTGTTTGTTTAAAATTCAAGGGAAAATAGATTTTTGGAGTTGTGCTACTCTGTTCTGCTAATGTATGAGAACAAAATTAATTGCACAGGGTAGGAAATGGGTTGCTTGGATCTAAAGTATGAGCTGAATGAAGTTAAAATTAGGGCTTTCACTCCTCAGTGCTCTGAGTATTGCGTGTTCCGTTACTCTTACACCAAGTGGGTGTGAAATGTCACTGCTGTCATTGTGTATTCTGATTAGGTACACAAATGACACATTAATTTGAGGTAGTTGCAGACATCAAAGGATGTTTTATGCTCAGGTTCTATTAACATATATATGTATGCCTATTTGATGCATATTACCTAAAACATTACCATGTCTTCTTGTGTCAAGTACTTGCAGGAAATGAGCTGAGCTGAGGAGACAACAGGAACTCAGGTACAGGTTATTTCATAGAATCATAGAATCATAGAATCAACCGGGTTGGAAGAGACGTCAAAGATCATTGAGTCCAACCCTACTGTGGTTACTAGACCATGGCACTAAGTGCCACATCCAGTCTCAGCTTGAAAACCTCCAGGGATGGTGAATCCACCACCTCCCTGGGCAGCACATTCCAATGCCTGAGCACTCTCTCTGTAAAAAATCTCTTCCTAATATCCAACCTAACCCTCCCCTGGCAGAGCTTGAGTCTGTGCCCTCTTGTCCTGCTGCTGGTTGCCTGGGAGAAGAGACCAACCCCCACCTGACTCCAACCTCCTGTCAGGGAGTTGCAGAGGGTGATAAAGTCTCCCCTGAGCCTCCTCTTCTCCAAAATCAAGTGTCATAAGCAATGCAATGTCCTGCAAAACCTCACATTTTCTCTCTTGAAAGCATCTACTGTGAAAAAAAGAGATACTTTCCAGGCTGTTTGCCTGAAAAGCAAAGCTTAGAAAGAAATTAGCAGAAGTAAAGTAATCCTTTAACATGCTTCTCTAGCTGTGTCTAAAAACGCAGGTGACAGTCTCACCCCTCAGACAGAGTCCATAGTAATGTAAATACAAAACCTACCCCCAAAAAGAGAGCTGAAGCATGAAAATGTGAATGCTCCTACTTATCTCTCACGTACAGCCACCCTGGCCTTTTACTTCACGCTCAGCTAATGCAAATCTGCATATCAAAGAAACTAATAAAACTCCATAAACCACGGAATTTGCTTTACTTAAAATCAACACATTGGCTCTTTTATAGTTTCATCTAAATCTGTTAAAATCACATGGAATGACCTCTTACAAAGAGAGCAATTACCAGGAAAAGTAACTTGCCATGACAATACATGGCTGTACACACTCGAAATGCATCACTTTTTTCAGGCAGAAAATATTTATCATACCAGAACAGCTATTATCAAATAATCTGCTATGGACCTTTTAACATGGAAAGGGAGGGAGAAAACTTCCCACTTGCTCTTTGACAACAGCTGGTTTGCAGGGGACAGAGTGTGTCTTCCCAGCCTTTAGTGTCAGTATTCTTTTCTTTTGCAAAAGCATTCCTAGGCCAACTACAGCCCTTGGCAATCTTGTAAGCAAAATTGGCATTCAGAAGAAAAAAAAAGTACTACATTTGCACGATGTGGATCCCTTTTTTTTTGAAAATCTAAACCTCTACCCTGTTCATATAGTTTCTAAGGAGGCAGACTTATATGGAGAGAAATAAATGAGCAACTCCACATGACAGTGAAGCTCAAGTCTTCTTGATTCCTCACCTTGTTTTCCACTGAGCTCAGGGTAGTCATCTGCATGCCTCCTAAGTGGGAGTGAATACTATAAAATTAAACTTCCCCATTCATTTCCCCCACTTGCAGTTTCTGTATCTACTTTACGAATACAGAATTGACTGCAAAGGAGACACTTCATACTGTCAGTGGTAATTTCTGAGCTCTCCGGGGCTTTACTGTGAGTTTCTATGTTTGTCTGCTGGACCTTATCATGTTCCCTCCTCCAGAAAAGGAAGCTCTCAGTGAAGGTGATTGACTGTCCCTGGTCACTTAGAACCATCAAGGTTAGAGGAGACCTCTAAGATCACTGAGTCCAACCATTATCTGGCACTCTGCTGGAAGCCCTAAATCCTAAACCAGATCCTCCAGTGTCAGGTCCAGACACCTCTTCAACACCTCCAGGGATGGTGACTCCACCACCTCCCTGGGCAATATTCCAGTGCCTGAACACCCTAACAGGGAAAACATTTCTCCTCACATCTAATCTGACTCTGCCCTCTCTCAGCTCAAGGGCATTGCCTCTAGTCCCCTCCCTGTAGGCATGGCAGAAGAGTCCATCCCCCACATCTCTACAACCCCCTCTCAGGGAATTGGAGAGAGCATGAGGTCAAGGCTAAACAAAACCAATTCCTTCAGTCTTTCCTCATACAACATGTTTTGTAGACCTTCAGAGCATTTGCAGTTTCCTCACTGAAGAAAGTGGCACAACTCTTTGAAAGGTCATGTGGGATGGACTTGGTATCTTCTCTGAGGACTACTTTGAAGAACCAAAAGTAACCTATCTGAGCATTACATGGTACTCAATCAATTCTCAAGTAAATTTTCCACTCTGTTTTTCTGTACATAAGCTGTGACTTGTGTATGTTAGTTATGGGAGGACATCAGTGTTCCTCCATCAATGAGGAAGAGGCACTGCTGCTCAGGGAGGTTCTAAGCACTCATCTGGAAGCTGGTGATGTCTAGTTCCTTACTGAGATGACTCACCAGGAAAGTTTGGCTTCTTCCAGGGCAGCAGCAACTGGAGGATATCAGCATCATGCTCAGGGCCATCGTAAGGGGTGATCCACCAGATCTGAGGTCTTGGGTCATACTTATTGCTAAACAGGACTCAGAAGATATCACTCTGGCTGCAACAGGATTGCTGTGTGGGGTCACAGCTGATAGATGTCTGACACAAAGGACTCAACAGCACATATGCAGCAAGACCAGACCCACTGTCCATGTTTGTGCCCTGTGCCAAGGGCCTCTCTGTCATGTCCTTGCTACTGCTTGAAGGGGACATTGACATGCTATGCTGCCACACCAAATGTGGATATACAAGCATTTTTTGCTAAAGAAAAATGAGACAGAATAGGGAACATGCCTTACTCCTCCTGAATTCCTACTTCAGTCCATGCATATGTATATAGCAATAAATAGATACAATCAGAGAAGCTCTGCCTGTAAAATCCCATCCATTTTTGTCAGATCCTTTAGAGTTGTATGACTAACTGCTGGAGTCCTGAATATGCATGGATGGCTGTTGGATTTTTGGTACAGGTTGGATTTTCCTGATTTTCCAAATGGCCAAGCAAATGTTCTTCAGTTTATACTAACTTCAGTTTGCTACACTGTGGTAGAGGAGTTGTTAAATCTTCCATATGACCAGTGACAGAATCCATGTAATTGAGTCTGCTGTGCTCTCTGCAAAGACTTTAATACCAAAGCCATAGCCTTGTACTGTCAATGTACTGACAAGAAGAAAGCCTATTTGCATTTATTAGTTGAAAAACTGAGACCAAAAAACAGCAAGTACCACCTCACTTGTGATGGAACTTATGGAGGTCAAAAGTGCAACTGTCAGATTCTGCACCTGGGAAGGGACAACCCTGGCTGTATGTACTGACTGGGGAGTGAGAGGATGCAAAGTAGTGCTGGAAAGGGCCCTGGGGGTCCTTGTCCATGGCAAGTTGAATATGAGCCAATAGTGTGTCCTGGCAGCAGGAGGGACATCATGTTCCAGGGGGCATCAGGCAAGGCATTGCCAGAGGGAGGGGATTGTCCTGCTCTGCTCTGTGCTGGGGCAGCCTCACCTGGAACAGTGTGTGCCTTGAGGGGAAGCCATAAAAGGAGCAGCTGAGGTCACTTGGTGTGTTCAGCCTGGAGAAGAGGAGACTGAGGACAGAGCTCATGGCTGGATACAACTTCCTCAGGGAAGGCAGTGCAGGGGCAGCACTGACCTCTTCTCTCTGGCACCCAGGGACAGGACCCAGGGAATGGGCTGAAGTTGTGTCAGGGGAGGGTTAGGCTGGACATTAGCAAATGGCTCTCCCCCCAGAGGTATTTGGGCACTGAACAGCTCCCAGGGCAGTGGGCACAGCCCCAAGGCTGACAGAGCTCCAGAGGTGTTTGGACAAGGCACAGGGTGTGATTGTCAGGGATGTCCTGTGCAGGGCCAGGAGTTGAACTAGATGATCCATGTGGGTCCCTTTCAACTCTGATTATTCTGTGATTTTCTGATTCTGTGATGAGGTCAGGTTCAGGTTAATCTACAATCTGTCAACCATTTGCTGCTTTGGTTCCACCTGATTAATTCTAACCCATGCAAAGAAGGGAAATCTTCACACATGTCCATCCATTGTTTGTTTGAATATTCCAGCTCATCTAGGAGAACAAGTTTATCTAAGCTATCACAGAAAGCTAAAGTGATTGCTACACCAGGAATGTTTTTGTTCAGTTAGATATCAGATGACATCTCTTCTGAGTTCTTTTACAAATTCCTATACAAAAAAACAAAAATTCCTTTACAGCAAACCTCTGGGAAGTGCAGGGTCTGGGCCAAACCTGGGCTCCAGCCCCTAATTCAGGACCCTGTGCTCCCCAGAGTCTCTGCAGGCTGGGCTGTTTCCTCACCTCTGCTGTCTCATATCCTCCCCTCTGCTGAGACACAGGGAGAGCTCACAGACTGTTCCATGGTGCTGCTCTTTCCCCTCTCTGCTGCTTCAGCAAAACACCCTATGTGGTGATGCCCATCTAGAAACTGCTCCAACTTCTGTTTGCTTGGAAAAAGCTTCTTTTTAATACTTCATCGCTCCAACTTCTGTTTGCTTGGAAAAAGAGCTTCTTTTTAATACTTCATTAGAAATTACTGTAGGAACATTATGAAGTGCACTAGATTTCTTTTCAAACTGTAGCAAGCTGAAAGCTCAAGATTGCTGGGACAGAAAACATCACAACATTATCTTCCTTAGCCAGTAGATCAATTTTCCATTTAATGTGGAATAACTTATGTCACTTGATGGTCTTCAGGGACCTTTGCATAATAAACCACTTGACAAGTGAGGCAAGTAAGTTTTGCAGGATTTATAATTGATCACTGGTGCTATTGTAGACATGATGGAAATACCATATAGAACATAAATACTTCTTAGCAAAAAAATATTATTGCTTCATAATCAGGTGTAGGTGTTAGTTTCTGATTTGGCATTGCTTTGGCAAAATGAGCCTATGGTTCTGCATCTACAGAATATAAAAATAATTATGTTTTTATAAGGGTTCCAGACATCTTGCCTGGTTATGAAATGTAAATACTGCGTTCAATCTTTAGCCCTTGAAATTGGGTGTGAAGGAGGGATTCTGTTTGGGCCTAAATACAGGCAAAGCTTTATTTGTGGGCTATATTCCTATGGAAGTGCAGCTGTTCAAATGCTCTTAATAGCCAACAAAGACAGCATTGTTCTGTGGAAACATGTTTGCTGGAGCTCGTGGGGCTCTGGCCAGCTGTAGGTGGGACAACCTCAGCAGCAAGAGCCTGTCACTCAGCAGTCCAGTGAATGATGCCTGGTGGCTTCTCACAGTGATGACAGGCTGCATCTGGGCAGGGGTATGAACAACAGGGCAAGAAATACCTTGCTCAGACACAGTGGGAGCTGTGGATGTGCACTTGCAGTTATGCAGTCAGCAGAGGAAAGCTTGCAATGATCCTAGCTTGTATATGTGGCCTTTGAGGCTTCACCAGCATCACTTTAGCAGTAATGCTGTTATACTAACTGTTGGTTCAAGGTAATGAAAAAAACTGTTGAGCAACTGGACTTAAATGCCCTTAAAAGAATGCTGATACTCATGTTGACCCTCATTCAGGCACCATTTTCACAGCCACTTCTGAGACACTCTTCAACTAACTGAAAAATGGCAGAATTTGGGGACAATACATTGATCTAGCAAAAAGAAAAGTCAGTGGCATGTAGTACAAGCTATAGCCCATCTTGCTCTGTTTGTATTCATACATGTATTCCATAAAACAAACCACAGGAAGAAAAACCTGTCAAAGGAGTCTCAATCTAACTGACAAATCCTTGTCCCTGAGAAGGATGAGAATTGGAGAATTGCCTACAGGCCCAGGTACATGCAACAGGACAGACAGAAAACTTCATCAGTGGCATGTCATTTTGCCATAAAATTTGTAACCATGCACCACTTTCTGAATGATTAAATTCTCATTAAAATACTAAGCTGTGTAGCAATATTATCTGATGGCACTGCTGTAACAGTTGGAAATTTCACTAGAGAACTATAAATCCTTCTGTTTTGAGGCATAGGGCTAATACTAATGAAGGGGAATGAATAGGTTATGCTAAAATGCTAACAGGGTTTCAGGCATTCCATTCAGGCATTGAATGTGCTGCCCAGGGAGGTGGTGGATTCACCATCCCTGGAGGTTTTCAAGCTGAACTGGATGTGGCACTTTGCACCATGGTCTGGTAACCACAGTAGGATTGGACTTAATGATCTTGGAGGTCTTTTCCAACCTGGTTGATTCTATGATTCTATGATTTCTTGTGCATTTATTGGAAATATTCAGCATTTTCTGAGAAATAATGTCAGGCTAGATGGATCAGTAATGGCATCTATGGTGATAACAGTCATGTACCTGCACACAAAAGAAACCCAACCAAAAGAAAACAAAACAAACAAGCAAACAAAAAAACCTCAAACATAAAAAATAAAGCTTTGTTTGAGGATAACATCTGACTGCCAAGGAAGCCTTCTATAGCTATTGAGCCTGCACCAGGAGAACAAGCTTAACAGCATTTTCCCATAGCTCAGCTAAGGTTATGTCCAACACCAGTCAGTAAGAATGCAAGTTGGGAGGTTTTGTTTCTTTGATTGATTATTTGTTTGTTTTCCAGAGACACTTAGAGTAATGCATGCTAACACAGTCCCTCTGTCTTTCTTCCAGGAGTGGTTACACTTCCCCTGAAGTTTTGAATCTGCTACTGTCTTTGAAGTAATTAATTTATTATTCGAGTTCTGTTGGCTCAGCCTCTCACCTTGAGGTCCTGGGTGCAGCCCCTGTTTGCAGCCCAGACAAACTTGCCATCGCATTGGCAACATGTGAAAGAAATCTGTATTAGGAGAAAGAAAAATCTTAATATGATTCTGCTCTTTAAAGTGATAGCACTTACAGAGAAGTATTTTATGCAAGGGATTGCATGAACATGGTGCCTTCTTTGGTACTTCATGTGCAAGTTCCCCTGGGGACTGACTTGCCGCAGCCAAGGGCAGAGTGGGTATCTCCCCAGTATCATATCCAGAGGCTGAGCCACATGACTCAGCTCCCTCTCCCACATTTTTTGTTTCTCTCTTTCCCATCACACTTTCATTACAGAAAATGAAAGGGAACACTTTAAGGTCAGTTCTCTCTGCTGACATTTGCTGCAAGACCTATGGGGATGGGAATACACAATAAATCTGATTTTCCAATTTTCCATATCTCCTATTAGTTTCAGTCAAGATCAGCCATAACACCTTTAATAATATTAAGGCACAAAGTTGAACTTACACAATGATGTTTTAAATATGGCTTATTTTACTACTTTGGACTGACTATGGTTTGCCAAAATTCCTTTGTTCTTTTGGCTGATAAATCTGTAGATCAACCAATTGGTCTTAAACTAGTTCTACGTTAGATCAACCAATTGGTCTTAAACTAGTCCTATGCTTCATGTTTCACTAGAAACAATGCAATCAACCTTTAAAACTCACAATCTACATCTAATTGGGTTTTTTGAGCTGAAATTAGATTTAGTGCCTTCCAATTTGTGAATTTGGAACAGTATGAGTTAACTATTATGAAATAAAATGAAAGATATGGGAAATAAGATGATTCACATGCATATATAAATTGATAGGACTAAAATTTCAATGGGGTTATGAATAAAGCTATGCCCTGAATTCCCTGAAGGCTTAAAAAACATGTAGGATGAGGAAGGACTGAGGGAGTTGGGTTTGTTTAGCCTGGAGAAGAGGCTCAGGGGTGACCTCGTGGCTCTCTGCACCTCCCTGCCAGGGCGGGAGAGAGATGGGGGATGTGTGTCCTGCCATGGCTGCAGGGAGAGGACTAGAGGGAATGGCCTTGAGCTGAGCCAGGGCAGAGTCAGATTGGATGTGAGGAGAAATGTTTTCCCTGTGAGGGTGTTCAGGCACTGGAATAGATTGCCCAGGGAGGTGGTGGAGTCACCATCCCTGGAGGTGCTGAAGAGGCATCTGGATCTGTTGCTGGAGGATCTGGTTTAGGGTTTAGGGGTTCCAGCAGTGACAGGTTCATGGTTGGACCCAATGATCTTGATGATTCTATGATTCTAAGTTTCAGACGAGCAGGTACTTTCTTCAGCACTAAGGCCACCTCTGCTTCATAACCTGAATTTATTTCATATTGGATTAAATCAAACTTTCTGTAGTACCTTTATTCTCTTTCCAGGTGACATCCTGCCCCAATTGTAATCAGTGGGACTTTGCTTTTATTTCTAGAAGTCTTGATTTTTATTCCCTATATATACCAAAACAGTACTGGAGAGTTGGTATCAGCAGGGAAACAATTTGCTTGAGGGAGGCACCTCCTTGTAACTGAAGTATAGGTCCCTGCTGAAAGCAGTGTCACAGAGATGTAGCACACTTAGCCAAGATCAAGAAACAAGTGACGTCTGAATGTTGCTTTATTGGCTGTGTCCACTGAGAACAACCAGGTCACCTGCTGCATCTATGAGCTCCTTCAGCCAGCACCAGCCAGCTGAACAAGCAAAGGGAGCCCTTTCCTCCTTCCCTGCTCACTGCCATCACCTTCTCCTGCCCTTTGGCAAGACAAGGACAAGGCACCAAAATGAGGATTTGCTCTGGGTTCAATGAATTTTAATCCAGAGCTGATGGTCTGCTTTAATGTGCTTTGCAGCCACCACAACCAAACTGGAGGAGAAAGAAGTGAGCTGTGAGTGCAAGAAGTGACTATGGAGCAATAGAGTGTGGAAGGGAGGATTGCTCCTGCCTTCATGCCTCATGCCACCTGAAAACATGCAATGGCAACTTACTGTTGTTTCATGCCACATCTAAAATGTCACACCCAAGTGAGACAAACTGAGGAGGGCCATGAAGTTGCTAAGAGGACTGGAGCATCTCCCCTATGAAGACAGTCTGAGGAAATTGGGGCTGTTCAGCCTGGAGAAGAGAAGACTATATGGAGACCTCAGAGCAACTTTTCAATATCTGAAGGGCCTGCAAGGAGCCAGAGAGGGACTCTGTGTTAGGAACTGCAGTGATAGGACAAGGGGCAATGAGTTCAAACTGAAGGAGGGAAGTCTAGGTTGGGTGTGAGAAGAAAGCTTTTTGACTCTAAGTGTGGTGAGACACTGGCACAGGTTGCCCAGGGAGGCTGTGGCTGCCCCAACCCTGGTTGTGTTCAAGGCCAGGCTGGATGAGGCTTTGGGCAACCTGATCTAGTGAGGAGGTGTCCCTGCCCAGGGCAGGGAGTTGGGACTAGATGATCTGTAAGGTCCATTCCAACCCCTAAATTCTATGATTCTAATTCCCGTATTTTATTACTTTACAGCAAGTGTTTTACTTATAAAAGGAATGTGTAAGTGAAAAACTAAAACTCTTCTCACTACATCTTTATGCAAATCAACAATTAGCTTGCTTTAACCTTGAGGTTTTGTTCCTCAGACTTCCTAGATAATGTCAGTCAATTATCAGATGAAGATTTAGGTGCTTGTCATTCAGGACTGTGCCATGAGGAACCTGGTTCCGCTGAGTAGCTGCATCTCCATGACCCCAGTTCTGCAATCAGACACCAGAGTGGCTCTGTTTAAGAGCTTACCCAAGTGGAACTGATTGCAGAGTTAAGACCTAAATGTACCCATTAGACTTTTTTACAGTGGTGAGGTCCTGATGAAAAGACTTTAGCCAAATCCCCTAGTTCTCTGAATTTCCTGATTAAATAAGAATGGTTTGGCTTTTGGTTGATTACACAATTTATTGCAAAAATAATTTTCCTCTTGTGAAAAGTCAGAGTTCTACTGATGATGTACATGTATACTAAGAAAGGTTTTATGGTCACAAATAGAAGCCTTAAAGCTCTGGAAAATGGTTAGTTTGTCACCCTGGGGTGAGCAAGGAAAAGTGCACTAGGCTCATGGAGAGGTGATTTCTCTCAGCAGCTGTTGCATGGACCAGATCTCATGTGTCTCCTATCTGGTGGTATTTCAGCCTAGCTGCTATTAGGTTTTAAGACTTTGAATAAAAATGTATCTCTGACAAAGAAAGGGGCACAGCCAAGACCTGCAGCAAATGTGCCTGGGATGAGAAGTTGTTGCTCTGTGTGGCTGGAGAAGGCAGCACAAAGTGAGATGGGGCAGGAGGGAGACAGCTTGTCTTTTGGGCTTGGAAAAACTCTCTGCAGATGGATTCCTCTGCAAATAGAGAAGGTGCAAAGAGGTAGTTTTTCCAAGCAAACAGAAGCAGAAGTAGTCTCCTGATGGCCAAGATCACAGAGGGTGTTTTGCTGAAGCAGCAGAGAGCAGCACTGTAGAATGGTCTGTGGGCTCTCCCTGCCCCTCAGAGAGGGGAGGCTGTGTGACAGCAGAGGTGAGGAAGCAGCCCAGGCTGCAGAGACTCTGAGAAGTGTCTGGGCCAAACTTGGGCTCCATCCCTTCATTCAGAGCACAGCAACCGTGACCACAATGAATAATGGTGTAGTCTCCTCTCTGGTGGATAAGGATGAAGTTTCAGACTGTCCTGCCACATCTCATATGGGTTGGATATAACAAGGGGATTTTTATTTGATACATGGACAATATTGTTGATTATCATTGGCTTACAGATTAATTCCATGTCCCTTCCATTCTTCACCTTCAATAATGTTTTCTTTGTTTTACAGACTTAGTGCTTTTACAGACTAAACTTGGTGTCTGCTAGGAGGAAGTATTACATGACAAAAGTATTTAGTTTCCCAGGGACCTGGTTGAAAAATCAATCTAATACTCTTTGTTATTTATACAAGAAAGAATCCCTAGAAAATTAAATAGGCTGTTTTTTGCCTTGCCAGTAGTACCTGGAAAAAAAAAGTTACAAAAGGTTCTTCTTATTATTCATTTCCCAGTGGAAAGATACTTCATTATTGCTTTTGTTAGCATAATTATCATCATGAAATCTGAATAATTACAACAATATACTTCAGCAAGCTCCAAATACTGAAAGGAATTAAGTGCAAAAAAATCTAGACAGCAATTTTTTTTCCTTTGCATAATGTAAAAGAAAGTTATAGGAACCACATCTATTTACTTTTCCAAACCAGCTGCTATTAAGATACTAAAAAAGCTGGAGAAGTTGCTTTACAAATATTTTTCTCAGCCAACATCTAATGGGAAAATAAACCCTTATTCACCCAAGTGTCATAAAATGAGCCAATCATAAAATGACCAGTCTGCACAAAGTTCGTTATCCAATCCACTGATTTTTTCATGAGAATCAGCTTATTTATAGTCTGGTGCAGCATATCAGCTGCCAAGACTGTGCATAGAGTAGTATTAAGCTACTTTTACAAAAAAACCCCAAAAACAAACCCCACCATTTTGTAGCACATTAGTGAGATTCCATTTGTGTGTATCCCTGACAAACAGCTCCCCTGCAGTTGTCTCAGCATTTAGTTGCCAGACAAGACCCATTTACTGCTTCATTTATTGATATGCAATGCAAGTTATAGAACAAGCATCATATCAGTGAATCTAAAGCAGTTCGTAGAGGCATAATGTCTGGAGAGCCTAAAACTAACCTAACTCCAGCAGATGTTTATGGGTATTGTGAATGAAGAATTAAAAAACCCAAAAAAACACTACCCAAGAGTGGTAACTTGATGATGGGATTTTAATTTAATTTGAAGTAATGCAACCAAACTGCATGAGGAGTAGGAATGGAGGGAACAATCAAGTCTCTTAACCAATACTATTTTATCCTGCCATTAAATTGTTATAATTACCCAGTATTTGACCAGATGGCAAGTCATTTCTAAAGTCAGACCAGGTGTTCAAGATGCAGAGATAATCACAAAGCTGATGACTGTGGTGAAACTAATTAAAAAGTGTGTTGCAGTGGCACAGTGGTGCTGTGGAGAGAGACTGACCAAAAATAACATGACAGAGAAATTCTGAAGTACTACAACAAAGTGATTTGGAAAATAGTAAGCAAAACCAAACAGAATGTAATTATTTTATATGGTCAAGTTCAGAGGAGCACTCGAATCCACTATTAGATAATATAATCTGTTGGAGGCTTTGTGGGATTTTGTTTCCTAACACAAATAGAAAGAAGTGAAAGGCAGAACTAATAAAGATGAAAACTGCCAGCCCAATCAGAAGGGCAAAATACAGGCACAGATGTACATCAAAATGAAATATGGGCACAGAAAGTACTTTTCATGCGGATGAGGGCTGATTACATGGCCACAGCTGGAAATTACAGAGAGCTTTATTCATTAAAGATTGACTATCTTCAATTAGGCTTTGCTTTCATGACAAAACAACAGAGTAGCAAGGAAATGAATTGCCATGCTGTGCCCAAACATGCCACCCTGCAGCCAGCACACTTCTGCTTAATAGACACCTTCACCTTTCTGGGACCAAAAATCAATTCAGACACAAGGGAAAATGCATTTAACTGGAGGCTGAGGTTTGGGGGGTGAGGGGAAAGCAAACTTCCAAAACAACCCCAACAAGTAAACACAATGAGAGAAATCCAAATGTCTTATTGCCAGCTTGGTGTACACTGGTGTTCCCTGCTGGCTCCGTGCTTTGTGACCATCTCTGGCTGTCTGCTCTACAAAAGGGAAGTGTGAGTGCTCATGCTGTGCCCGTGGCCCTGAGGAGCTCACTAATAGGCTCTGTGCTATGTCCATACACGAAGCCTGATGCTAAGGGGTCCTGGGCACAAGTAAAAGCTGAGACCTATTAAAGACAGCTCTCCATGAGATTTTTCAGTCAAGAAAGGAAGGCGTTCACAGCTGCCCAGCTGGTCATCTCTGGCAGAAGGGTTGCTTCCCTCTACACCCTTGCAATCTGCTCCAAAGCCTGGGGACACCCATGAGGGATGGGGGTTGAAACATACAGGTGCTGATCCTCATCTTCAGTGTGCACTTTTGCCACTAAAGAATGACAAAAATTACATGCAACCCTTCACCCTGTGCTGCCACATTGTGCTGATGATGTATTTTGGCACAGTTGCATGGGGAACTTTTGCTAGCAATAGCAGTTAGGATTCAGAGTCACTCTCTGCTGCTTGGCTTTTATCTCTGGGAAAGGTTTCAGCTGTGTGAGCTGATCACATTTTGTGCAAGGATGCTAGCAGTGTTTACAGGCTCATCCAGCCCTCCATCATTAGGGAAAGTTTCTCCTTGCTGCAGGTGTCTTTGCCTGCAGGAAGCTGGAGATTTCTTGAAGCAGAGGTGCTACTACTTGAAGTAGGAACAGGTAGCAGATGGAGTTGATAAATCAGTTGATAGTCAGATTAATTCTGCCAGCAAGAATTTTTCACTCACGTTGGTTCTAGCAATAACATCTTGTTGGTCTCTCTCTTGATTAAGGCTACAGACTGCAGGAAACCTGCAGCTGCAAACAAATGTTTCTTCATACCTTCTCCAGGAAGCAAAAGGGGCCAGTCAGTATGTTAATGGCTGTGAACAATTGATATCTGCTTTATCTTCTTAGTCATTGATGTGCAGACTCTTAAAACATGCTGTCCCTATTGTTTTTATCAGTTCTCTAGGTAGCTCAAAACCAGAAGATTATTAATCTATTATTCCTATTTGACCCCATATTTTAGAACTTTTCAGTTGTGACATTGACATTGGGGACACATTTCCCTCCCTGGAATGAGAAAAACAAAGAGCTGTAATTGGAAACAGGAGTGCAGACCCTAGATAACAGTGCAAATCTATGGAAAACAGTTTACCCAGTTGAAAATACAGCTGCATTCATTTGAGCAGTGCTTCCTCACCACAGAACACACACTGCAGGGTATGAGGCTTTCCAAGTATTTTTAACCTCTTAGGCAGCTGGTATTCTGACAGGAATGTCTCAAGGCATTTCATATTCAGTTTGCAGTTTCTAATGGATATTTTTCTAGGGACAATTATGAGCAAGTAGCCCAAGGACTGCAGCTTTTGTGGAAGCTGGTGCAGGCACAATGCCTTTTGCTATGATGATTATTTTTAACAAGTTCATAATCTCCTGCACCAGCTGTGATTTCTATGCTGCCTTCTTGCTGCCATACTTGCCCTGTGTTTAAACAAGCAAAGGCTTTGTTATTTTTTGGAATCAGGCAAATAAAGATAGGTTAAAGGGATTTGAAAAGAAAAGCTTATATATTACTTCAGTAAGGACACCACAGGATTGAAGGATGCACACTGCTAAGTGAGGCAAGAAGAAAGTTTCCTGTTAATCTACAGATTTTTAATTAAAAGTTAGAACCTACATACTTGGCTCTCTGCCCAAGTTTATGGTGACATGCAGAGGTCTTTAAGGACCATGTAATCAATTTTTAGAGTTCAATAGGCCTTGCCACCTGTTCACATTTGCATGCAGAATTGAGGGAAAGGTCCTTTTCCCCCTGGCCCTACCATACAATGGTCTCCTCCGGGCAATGGCAGGTGGCATTCCAGGGAATGGAAAAAGATTGGGTTAAAGTCTGCTTGCAGGAATGAATGTACTTTTCCCCAAATCAGGCTTGGCCTTGGCTGTTAAGTATATGTTGTGATTTAGCCCCAGTGAGCAGCCAAGAACCACACAGCCACTCATACACTCCCCCACCAAGGGGATGGAGGAGAGAATCATAATGGTAAAAGCTAGAAAAGCTCATGTGTTTGCATAAAGACAGTTTAATAGAGAAAACAAAAGCTGCACACACAAGCAAAGCAGAACAAGGAATTAATTCACTGCTCCCAAAAACCTCCAGGAGAGCAGGACCCAATCATATGCAATAGTTACTTGGGAAGACAAACACATCACTCCAGATGTCCTCCCTTGCTCCTTCTTCCTCCCACCTTATATACTGAGCATGATGTCCTATGGTATGGAATATCCCTTTGGTCAGTTTGGATCACCTGTCCCAGCTGTGTCTCCTCCCAGTCTCCCATGCACCCCCAGCCTCCTTGCAGTGTGGGAAGCAGCAAAGGCCTTGGCTCTGTGTGAGCTCTGCTCAGCAATAACTGAACCATCTCTGCATTATCAACCCTGTGCTCCCCACAAATCCTAAACATAGCCCCACACTAGCCACTGTGAGGAAAGTTAACTCCACTTCAGCCCAAACCAGCGCAGCATAAAAATGGAAGAAGATAAAGGGAGTAAAGGGAGAGAAAAAGAAGGACAAGAAAGTGTTTCTTCTTTCCTTAATCATAACTGACCATTTCCTTGTATTTATAATAGGCAAAAATTAGAATCTATGACTTTAACCTGATGCATTATATGTTTGTAGGGGCCCCTCTTGTTGCCTGTCACAGCCAGATTCAACCCCAGATGAGCTTTGGCTTTCCAAACCCCATTCCTATGTAAGGACAATGTGCTCAGACACATGGTGGGATTTTTGGGGGGTGTTCTGTGCAGGGACAGGAGTTGGACTCAGTGATCCTTGTGGGTCCCTTCCAACTCTGATTATTCTGTGATTCTGTGGTACTGTGACCCTGAGAGGATTCCCCTTCCTGGGCATGTGGCTGGAAGGGTTCATGTCTAGTCAGAGCAGGTATAACCAGCCCATGGAGAGCCTCCATCACATTCAGTGTCTCTAGATCTCTCCTGGGAAATTTGGCCGTGCTTCCACTGTCTGTACATTTTGGTTTTACGTCCAAGTTCTGTCAGAATCTTCTTGTTCATCCTCCTTCCACCATTACTTGACTTCTTTTGTGTCAGGATGGACCATGCTTGGAAATTGAGGAAGGTGATGTTTGAAAATCAACCAGTTCTCCTGGTTGTCTCTTCTCTCCAGGGCCATATCGCATGGGACTCTTTCAACCAAATTCTCAAACAGGCCAAAGACTATCCCAAATAAGGGATATAGAAGTTCTAAGATAACTCTGCAGTCTTCCAGGTTATTGCTGGTCACCAGGCATTCACTCAATTTAAAGCAGCCTTGATAGAAATCCAGCCCTGAGCTCACAGGCATGGTTTTAAGATAACACCCACTTCAGTGATGACTTTACATCATTTACCTCAGTATCTTCTTTGGATTTCCCCTTTCAAAATAAACAGTTGAATAAAATTCCCATTTTGAGCCATACAAAACCCCTTTTTTCCCCATCAGGGAACCTAGAAACTCTGTGCTGATCCCATGCACGTTTCACAAACTGCAGCCCCACTGGCTTTGTGAATGGCTTCAGTCCTGCAAACCTGCTTAGCTGTGACAATTCTGTGCTATTTAAAACTTAATGCATGTTCAAGGACCTCAAAAATCAGGCTCCACATGAGATTAAGCTCAGTCCAAGTAGATGTAACCTACTGTCATATTTATATATGGTAATTCTGTCACAGAATGGAGTAATTCTGTCACAGAATGGAGATGAGCATCCCACTAACAACCACACTCATGCTAATAAAATAAGGTGTCTAGAGAGGATAATTACTCTATGACCTTGCTGCTTCACAGTGAATGACCTCGTAAGATTGGAGAGTAGAGGTGGTTGAAAATGTTCTGATGTAATGTTTTTCCATTAGAGAATGTTCCCAGAACTGGGACATCACACAAG
>NW_008672405.1:37521-48184 GCF_000695815.1 Acanthisitta chloris | reverse complement strand
GAGTGTAACATTTTCACCTTTCAGCAGAAGAGCCTCCCAAGAGAGTCAGGCTCCTATATGATATTCTCTTCTGGACCATCAAGCACTTTTTGTAGGGTCATGGTAAAAACACAGTCTCCAGAAAGAAAGTACTTTTTAATATAATCCAGTGAAACATTTGTTAAATGCCAAGCATTTCCCAATTATTTTTTTTTACACTGCTACATGATGTTTTTCTACAGATAGTTTTTGGGTTTTTTAAAACAGCTTTGCATCAGCAGTGCAACAGAAATCAAAGTCTACTGTTATTATGTGCTAACAAAGGTTGCCTTGCTCCTGCAGAAAGGTCAGCATTAAAACAGAAAGAAGAGAGAAACAGCAGTGTGTATAAATCACAGAATCAATTAGGTCGGAAAAGACCTCTGAGATCATTGCGTCCAACCTATGATCTAACACCACCATGTCAACTAGACCATGGCAGTTAGTGCCACATCCAGTCTTTCCTTAAACACCTCCAGGGATGATAACTCACCACTTATCTGGGCAGTTAATTCCAATGTCTAATCACCCTTTCTGTGAAGAAATTCCTCCAAATGTCCAAACTAAACCTCCTCTGGCACAGCTTGAGACTATGTCCTCTCATCACTATTTGTCTGGGACAAGAGGCCAACCTCCACCTGGCTACAACCTCCTTCAGGGGTCCAACACAAGACAACAGCAATTAACACAGCATAGCACACCTATGACTGCATAGTAAATGTGCCAAGTCTGGTTCACATTTTAAACAAGGTTAAACAAGAATTTCTCAATCAAACTTCAAAATTACCTACTGCAACATTACTGCAATATTCACACTGTTTTATTTTCTGAAAGAGATTTTTAGTACAGAGTGTGCTGGCCAGTAGGTGTGTTACTGCTTTAGGATGTGGTAGTGATACAATGGTTAACCACAAAATCCTTATCCATTTAAATGCTGAAGATTTCTCTAACCTTGCTATTTAGATACATTGAGATCTGAGTGCCTCAGGTGCTTTTTTTTGAAGATCTAGGAAACCAGGTGTGCACAAGAGAGAGAAAAGAGGATCAAAACCTGAGCTCTGAGAAAGAAATGCTGCCAAAGTCTGTGCAGAACCAGAAAGGGACACAGGGAGAGACCAATGTGGGTGGGTCTGGTGTAATCAGATTAATTTTAGCTTGGTTTGGAGAGGAAGGAGGACTTCAGTAACAGTCAGGAATCACTGCAAGAAGGCATTTGTGTACTTCTTACTCCTGAACCTATTCAGTCTTCAGCTACTCCTGCCTTGGCCAAGAAATTGGTATCAGGTCTGCAGCTATCCAGACTGGTGTCCATATAACATAATTTCATATAAAGCTGTAGCTATTGGTGGTCTCATATTGTCTCTCTGGTCAACCAGAAACAATCACATTGGTACTACTTTTAAAAGGCCTGCTCAGTGTATTAGCTCTCCTCTGCCATATAGCATAGGATCAGGATAGGATCAGGATGCTGCAGGGCACCACTTTCTTTCCCAAGACCATTTACACCTAAGATTACCTGTACGTGTTTTGCTGTGTCTCTCCTGCACTCCAGTGAGGTTTTCTAGGAGCCCTCATTGTCACTGTGCTGTTATTTACTTTAGGGTCCTCAAAGAACCCTCTCTTTTCCCCACAGAAGTTCTCTGTCAGATTTAGGGAGAATGTTGACCATGCTCATACACTCTTTATACAAATAAATCCTACTCTAGTCACGTACTGCTAAGCAGCACTTTGACACCTGATTCCTCACTCAGCACAGAAACCTGAACAATGTGTATTGTAGAGACTTGAGGCGGGACTTCCTAGCCCTCAGCAGCTCCCCTGTGCCCTTGCTCAGACACCCAGGGACTTTTCTGTCTTTCCAGCTCAGACAGGGCTTTGCATATAAGCAAATTTCACTTTTGAATACCATGATTAGTAAAAGAATTAATCACAATGCAACTAGGAAGCCTGGCAGTCCAGCTCTGACTAAAAATTATTGTCTAGAGAGGACTCTTCAGAAGGGGTAGTTTCTTCAAAAGAAAGATATAGCACTTTGGAAAAAAGGGGTTAAAAGAAAAGTATTCCATCTACTTGAACATCATACTAGATTTTTTTTTTTAGTCAAACACTACTTTTGAGTAACTATGTGTAATTCCAAGAGCTGGAAAGGTCGTGTTATATGATCTAATGAGTCTGCAATCCTCAAAGTCCGTGTATGGATAAGTAAATGAGGAGGGAGCTGGGGATTTTTGGCTCTTCTCAGCTGAATGACTCCAAAGTCAAAACCACAAATAATTCCTGTCTCTGCTTCAGTTTCTATAGTGTTTCAGTCATCAGAACTGTCAGTTTCTTACCCATTGGATCATGTCACTGACTTTCACCAGTGGATTGACTGGTTTGCGTGTGCCATGTTAACTAGAGCTCATTCTTAAAATAGGCATTTATGAGTCACCTGCCATTCAGCCATACTATCAAAAACCCCACACTTTGAATACATAAGCACATGAAAGAAACACTCTTAAAACCTTGAATCATTTTCCCTGACATTATCATTCTCAAGCAGTCTGAAAATGCTGTGTGTTTCAGCAAGCACATCTGAACACGAGTCAGGGCTATTTTATTTTCCTCAGGATGACAACTTCGAGCATTACCTCTGGAAGCATGAATCAAATCTCAAGGCAACGTGCCCAGCTTCCCACTGCTGCCTTCCAGGCTGGAAAGCCTTACATGTTTTCCCTGTGCACGAGCTGCTAAAAGCTGGAGATACCAAAAAAAAAAGGAAGAAGCAGCAGACCTCACATGCCCACAAACGTGCTATTTTTTTTCCACAGTTATGTTACATAGTTTTGGTTTTCAGCTTGTTTTCACATGGTGGTACACACGTTTTCAGTACTTGGAAAAAATAATTTCATAAATGAATTTACTGCCATCAGCTTCCTGAAAGAAAGCTTTAATCAGTTTTCCATGGCAGGCATTTAAAACTCTCCATGTGTCTAAGCCTGCATAGCTTCAGATGGAAGGAAAAAACCTCCCTTAGGTATATAACTATTTCTGCACATGCCCCCTGAGGTCTGCACAGCAAGATTTTTACCTTCAATTGACTGAATTATGTTAGGATCAGGTGGCACTGCCATTCCTTAATGAAGCATGTGATGCTGGTTGTGTTGGAGGTGATTCAATAGAGGCAATGAGCTAACATAACACGTACTCTCTGGTTCCTGTTGTTCTCATTATGAGCCCAAATTTCCAAGGCACATTTATGATTCTAATAACAAGACAGCTAGAAGAAATTTGCACCTGTGTGGGGGATCCAGGAGGAACAGTGCTCCATTTACATCTCAGTGTTAAGCAGTGTTTGAAGAGCCTACTAGTTTGTACTGATTTTTGGAAAGAATCACATCCAGAAATGAAACCACTGTGTGCATGGTGGTTAAGAGTGGTCCTGCCAGGTCATGGCATGGATTCGGATCTAACCATGGCCTCCTCAATGTGGCAAAGATGTCAGCTTCAGCTCCCTGTTCTGTTCCAGACATCGTAAATTGCTGTTGAGGACAGGGTGCCAGTCAAGATAGAGACCTCAAGCTTTTGCAGGATATTGAGGAAAATGAACACATCAAACCAAAATATCTGCTTACTTATGCTTGTTCACAACATCAAGCCATGAAGAAAGCAGGGACTTATATGGCTGTGTTAGTCTTGTCTCCTTGCATCTTTCTCATCCCTCCTAAACTTTCAAGTACTGTAAGAGTAAGTTGTAAACAAACAGCCCCTGGCACAATTTTTGCTTTTATTCTTTGTGGCTGAATTGATAGCTTGGGTCAAGATGCAATGCAACTAGGGGAAGTGAGTCTAAGGTTATGGAGGAAAAAGGGTTTACAAAATTAGGCAATGGAGGTCAGTCCAGATGATGCCGAGAAAAGGCTGAAAAAGAACTACCCCCAGACTTGTATCTTAGAGGTAGCAGGTATTTGTTTATTCAGCGCTGGGCACAAGGGGGATCGCTCCACCAAACTTGCGCAACCAGAGACAAAAACTTCACAGTTTATATACATTAAAGAACTCATACATATTCATTATTTCCAGGAATAGGTGGTCATTATTACAATTAGTTCTTGGAAATCATTATCATTATCTCCTCCTTCATCTCCTCCCACTTGGCATTAGTCCCACGGTCTCTGGTGGTCGTCCGGGGGTCGTTGGGAGGAAGGCCGATGGTCTTCATCAGTTTGACCTTTGAGTTTGGCACATATTGCTAGGTCATAAGTACAGCTGCATCTAGTTTTTCTTCCTTGTTTTACGCTACCTAAGCTAAAATAATGCCCTAAGTTCTACCCTTTTCATGCTTAATAAACTAAGACAATTCCTTATTAATCAACCTTTCTCTTCTTGTTTATTCAGGTGCTCTCTACCTGACTATCCCCTATCCTACTCTTTGCTTTGACTATTCGATTCTTGTTATCACAGAAGGCTAACACCTTGGTAATAAGCTTTTCCTCACATAGGAGCTAGGTCTGGCCAGCACCAATTGGCCTGGACATGAGCAACCCTGGCGAAAGCCCTGTCATGGTCAGACTGATGATCCCATCTTTCAGAAAAATGGGGCAAGTAGGATGCTGTAATTTTGCCTTGGACAGGCTGGCCAGCTTCCATTTCTTTAATGGACATTACATGCACTCACCTGAGAGCCCTGCATGATCTGGTACAGCCTAACGAATCTACCCATGTGTGCTAGTTTGAAAGCAAACCAGTGAGAGACTCCAAGTCAGAAATACAATTCAATAGGGAAGACAAAACAAAACAAAAAAAAACCAAAAAAACCAACCAAACAAACAAACAAAAAAACCCAAACAAAAAACCAACCCCAAATGCAACAGTACAAAAAGAAACCACTGACAGAGTCAGAAAAGCAACCTGACACCCTGTCAGTCAGGGTGTTGGTAGCAGTCCGATTAAATGGTGGCTGCAGAGCTCCTGGAGTGATAGGTCTGTTGGAGCAGTGATCCTGTAGATCTGGTCTTCACTCGAAGTGGTATCTCTTGTCTTCTGGGAATCCAGCAGGCAAAAGGCTCTGTGCTGGTCCAAACCCCAGATTATATCCAGGTGGGAAGACTTGGCTCTCCCCCCTGGGGTGAAGAACCTGACAACGGGATGATGTAGTTCTGTGGGTCATGGGATGGGCCCTTGACGGCCCTTTAAACAGAGATAGTTTCTGGAGGGAGTTATCAGCGATGAGTCATGGTAGGAGATAATGAGCACTGCCTCACCTGCTTTAACAGCTTGTGAAGATGATAATAGAATACATGCTATTGGTTACACCCTACATTGTAACCTAGGACACCGTGTTTGCCCTGCCCTGCTACTGTTACTTCTATACAGATATTGGTAAACATCAGAAGTCACAATGAGAAAGCAGAAAACAGAACACTGCCTTGGTTTTCCTACCTAAAACTCATTCATTAGCCACTCTTCATTCCCCCTTTCTTAGCAGGCTCTGTATACCTATTCAGAAAGCAGAGGTGAAAGAAGAGGGTGGGAGGTATCAGTTGTTGCTTCAAATTGTTTGGCATTAGCATGTTACCAGTGTATCAGGGGACTCATTTAAAGGCAGGAATAGCAGGTGACTCACAGGCAGTGTCTGTGCTTTTGTATATCCCCGGTTCAGGTAGCACATTCACTGCTTGGATTTTATGTGTCATGCAAGTGAGATGGGGGATTTGTCAAAGCTGAATCCACCTGGGGCTGGCTGTCAGAGTAGAGAGGCTCTGCACGGTGCAGCTCCCTGAAATGGTGGGGACTAAGTGATGTGTGTCCTACTTGCAGTTCTGAATGGCTGCACCCATGGCACAGAAGGGCACAGTGTGCATCGCCCCAGGAGGAGCTCCTGTGCAGGCATGGTTGTGGCTCACTGCACACACATGCCCTCAAAGAGCTTGTTCAATGGTCCGTGCTGCACAGTTCCCATCCTAATACATGGACTCTGATCTAGGTCAGTGAACTTGCTTATTAGGGCAGTAGCTGGCAGAGGCTGTAGGGAGAACTGCCTTGCAATCATTGCTTTTCATAATCCCTAAAAGAAAATAGGTCTTACGCATGTCTTTTCTCTCCCCCACCCCCCATCTCTTCTGCTTTCTTCTCCAGTGTGGCAGACGGAATGCTGTCAGAGACAGACGGGATTTCCCAAGCAGTGCCTTGCTCTGTGTCAGGTGTTTTGCTACAGAGTGAGTTATAGCGTCCTGGGGACCTGGTGGCGTAATCTCTGCCAGCTCAGCAGTTCCCTGTTCATTTCAGCAACAGAGAACAGCATGCTATTTTCATTATTGTCTCTAATTAAATACTGGGAGGTTGACCAGGACTAGCACTAAGGCACTCAGCCACAATACAGCTACTAGCACATGTTTTCCCATGCTCCAGGTAGTACCCAGGCTGCAGAGGAAATTCCTTTGGTTAGGAGATCCTTCCATGGGATAAAGCAAAGCCCTGGGCTGTCTGCAGGAGCCAGAGGAAGCCAGCTGGGAGGTCAGTGCCCTTCACTCTCTTTGCCTTGTAGGTCCTCTCCCCTTGGAATGCAGGAAGAGGCTCCTGTTAGAGCCTGATGCCCTGTGTCCAGGCCAGTTCTGCCCTCAGATGCTGTTCTCCACTTGAAGTGTTCCAGTGACATGATCTCTACAGTTATTCAGTTGGCCCCATTTATATTTTACCTTGGTGCCCACATGAAAATACTTGTTCTGACTCAGCAAGCCCAGTCGTTTTGCCAGCTCAGAAGATGAGCCTGATTTCAATGGCCTATAGGCACCACCTTGCCCCTAGAAGGAGACCAAGTGACCAGCTTTAGTCACCACATATATACCTGATGTTGTGAGGCCTGGGCACAGCACTCCCACATGGACAGCCCACAGTAAGGCATGGTGTGGGCATCAACACTTCTTTTTCCACTCAGACCCATTCTGGTTGTGGCTTTCTCTCCAAATGCAGTGTGAGAAGAGGTGGAATCAAACACAGCTTTGTAGCATGGTGCAAGTCGCCTCAGATGTAACAGGTATCCTAGCAGTTAGTGGTAAACCTGTGCCTGGTCCAGGCTTGTTCTGCCCTGTCCCTCTTCCAGACACATGCAAGTAGCTTTAGTGCAGGCAGAAGTTTTTCTTGCCCCCACCGAACAGATGCAGCTCAGATTATGAGCTTGATTTCAGATTTCATCCCTTTCCAAGTGAATCACCAGCTTTTCTGCACTGAGAATCAGTCTTTACAAGCTTTTACATCGCTAGGCTTCCTTGATCCATGCCACAGTTATACCTGGGCACTTGGGTTGTTGTGAAGGCATGCAGCTGGACTGTAGGCCTCATAAATGAGAGCAACATTGACCTTGACAAGATAAGCCTGCACCTGTGATACTAACGAGGTTGAAAACATCTTTTTGAGAAAGATCTGTGAGACTAATGAGGTTGGAAACATATTTTGAGAAAGGACTGTAAGAAGAGGATGATTAGTCTGTATCCATGAGAATAATGAGGCAAACATCCTGAGAGGAATACAGAAGATGTAGATAAAAAGAGAATGTTTTAGGATAGCTAATGAGGGCACACATGAGCAACTCTTAAACAATAAATTAAGCATTACCACACTGGCCGATAGATAGTTAACATGGTGTGTGAAAAAGAATATAAAAGAAGCACTGTAAAATGGTGAAAAATAACACATATTCGAATATAGCCACAGATCCTGTGTCTCGACCATCTCCACATTCACAGCAACATCTGCGACAGGTTGTATCTTCCTTTTCTCTTTATTATTATTTGTTTGCTTGGTTTGTTTGTTTTTACCTTTCTCCTATGCTGACATCTCCTGAGCTCATTTTTTCGCCTTTTTTTTTTTCATTCTTGTCACAATTCTCCAGGCAGAAGAGAAGGCTGATGGGTGCTTCAATGCAAGATGTCATCCTTGTACTGATGGACCACAGCCTCATGCTCAGTGAACAGCAGAGAGCCTGTGTGCATGCACACAGTGAGCTGTCCCACTCCATCCCATACAGAGATGTGCATAGCGTCAATGTGAACACAGCTGTGCCTGCCTGGGAGGGCAGGAGTATGTGATGACAGCATGCCATTTACGCTGGGCTGGCTGCTATACCCCCTGATTAGCGTCATTTCCACTGTTTGAGAAGCTGCCTTCCCCTTTCCTGTGCAGAGACACGGGAAGGGAGCAGGCACCCAAACATTAGCTGCTTCAGTACACATTTCCATGTCTGTGCACAACTCCACCTTCAGTGGCAGTGTCATCAGTGATGCTGGGGTTTGCATGGCAATGATTGAGTCTTGGGCAATGTTCCCTGTGGCTGACTGTGCTGTGGGAGAAGTACTGGCCCCAGGGGTGTAGGAGGCAGGTCAAATGTCCCACATGCTCTGTATGTACTTCATCCAGAGTCAGCAGACAGAACCTCAGATCTCCTGGTACCTGGAGTGAGATAGATTATTCTTTGATGAGAGAATCAGGCCAAAACCCTTTGCATAAATGCTGCAAGGGTTTATTTGTAACACAGTATCAAAGATACACTTTACTGTTGAAAACACTTGTTGCTGAATGATTGTCCTAGGTTACAATGTAGGGTGTAACCAATGGTATGTATTCTATTATCCAAGCTGTTAAAGCAGGTGGGGGCAGTGATCATTATCTCCTACTCATCCCTGATGGCTCCCTCAGGGGACTGTCTCTGTTTAATGGGCTGTCAGGGACCCATGCATGACACATAGAATTACATCTGTCCCATTGTGCCAAGTATTCCCACCTGGATATAATCTGGGGTTTGGACCAGCACAGGTAGCCCCTTACCTTCTGGATTCCCAGAGGACAAGAGCTACCACTGGACCTTCAGGTGAAGACCAGATCTACAGGATCACTGCTCCAACAGACCCATCACTCCAGGAGTTCTGCAGCCACCATTTCTTTAGACTACTACCAACACTCTGACTGACAGGGTGTCAGGTTGCTTTCTGACTCTGACAGTGGTTTCTTTTGTACTGTTGCATTTGTTGTTTTGTTTTTCCTATTGAATTGTATTTCTGACTTGTAGTCTCTCACTGGTTTGCTTTCAAACCAGCACAATGATGTTTACCAAGAAGGAACATCTTGAGGAGGTTGTTTTCAGGAGACTCAGCACCATGAAAAGAATGTTTGCCTGTTACATATCTATTTACCAGCATTTCTCACTATAGGAATCCGTTGCAAAAAGCATAATATGGTAGAGGCGAGTTGTCCTATTCTAGCAACAGCAAAGAGAGTAAAATAAAAACTTTTGCAGTGCTTAAGCAAGGAAGTTGTGATAACAAGAATCGAATAGTCAAAGCAAAGAGTAGGATAGGGGATAGTCAGGTAGAGAGCACCTGAATAAACAAGAAGAGAAAGGTTGATTAATAAGGAATTGTCTTAGTTTATTAAGCATGAAAAGGGTAGAACTTAGGGCATTATTTTAGCTTAGGTAGCGTAAAACAAGGAAGAAAAACTAGATGCAGCTGGACTTATGACCTAGCAATATGTGCCAAACTCAAAGGTCAAACTGATGAAGACCATCGGCCTTCCTCCCGACGACCCCCGGACGACCACCAGAGACCGTGGGACTAATGCCAAGTGGGAGGAGATGAAGGAGGAGATAATGATAATGATTTCCAAGAACTAATTGTAATAATGACCACCTATTCCTGGAAATAATGAATATGTATGAGTTCTTTAATGTATATAAACTGTGAAGTTTTTGTCTCTGGTTGCGCAAGTTTGGTGGAGCGATCCCCCTTGTGCCCAGCGCTGAATAAACAAATACCTGCTACCTCTAAGATACAAGTCTGGGGGTAGTTCTTTTTCAGCCCTTTTCTCGGCATCCGTTGAAGGTGTGAGAGTATTAAGGTGATGACATACAAAGTACAAAGAAAAAAACATAGGGCTAGGAAAAAACAACAGTGATTGAATGCCCCGGCCTAAAAGGAATGTGTGCAGCAAAATTGTGAGTGTGTGGGGAGCTGCTGAAAGATGTGGAAGTTATAATAAAATGTGGTGAATATGATGGACTGCAGTTAAAATACAGCTGACAAATGGGTTAATGCTGCAGAGCTGTGGGAGAAGTGGATTTGGACAGAGGTCAGACTAACATGCTAGACCCAACACTGACTGCAACCTCTGACAGCTCTTTCCCACCTCCAGAGGGTGAGCATTGCTTTGGGGAAGGGATTTTGTTCAGCCTAGCTACTGGAAGAGGAGGAGATTTTTAATCCCTTTTTCCATGCCTGGCTGACAAAGGAGTTGAGATTGGAGGTAACATGTTTGGGAACGGGAGTGCAGAAGCTAGGAAAATGAATATGCTGCAAATACAGCCACAGTGACAGCACTTTGCCCTCTGCCCATAGGATAGGCATGGCAGGACAAGAAAACCCACTCTGTTATTAAAAGTGCCCCAGCTAACATGCATTATTTGGGCCAAAGTGGGATGGAGCAAACATGGCTTTGAGCAGCAATGTTGGATCCCTGCTGACACCCAGTAATCTTACTGATCTCTGCAGATGAACAGAGGATTGACTAGCTTTCATCTTTTGACTCATATGGTAGTTTTTAAGAGGGCTCTGTCAAATCTTACTGCCAATAAATTTTTCATGAACAATGAACAGAGACCAACAGTGACAGAGTT
>NW_008672405.1:27182-37466 GCF_000695815.1 Acanthisitta chloris | reverse complement strand
AACAAAAAAGAAAGAAAAAAAAAGAAGGCAACATTTTACCAGCCACTCTAGCCTGCACAGCCAGCCTCTGTGAACCCCTGGCCAGCTCGCTTTTCCTGCAGTTAGGGTGAACACAATAGGCCTTTGAGCTCTGTTCATATAACCGAATGTTAAATTAAAAGTATTTTAATCACTAAAATGCCATCACCTATTTGATACTTGAGACTTTCCTGAACACCTCGATATGGAGTGTATACATAGGTTTAATGTCCATGGAGAGTTAAGTCTGTTGCATGATTCCCCCATGGCTCTGTTACTGTGAGCCATTTTAAGGAATGTCTGAGTTGTGGTCCTCATATGTAACACATCACATCTTAGCCTGTATGTACATGTATGGCTGTGTTTGTAACTACTTGTGTTTAGCTGCATAACTATCTAAAATCTTGCTTTTAAGGCATGTCCATTTTGCTGCTTACATCCAGAGCAAGGGGGGTAGTGTCTCAGGACTGAGCTCGTTCCCCAGCCCTCTGTCCCCTTGCAGCAGAGCAAGAGGGAGTAATGGGACCAGCCACAGCACTGCACAGCCCCCTGCCGTAGCCTGCACGGCTGGCAGAGGTGAGTTCAGTCAGAGCCTGCAGGCTTTGCACTGAAGCTGTCAATAAACATTCGCAAGTTCCTTCTTCCTGGCACCTTTGCCACGAATGTCCTTGCTTAGGCAGCCTGACCAGACATTCTCTCCTGATAACTGCTGGAATTGCTCCAGGGTAGACCCATTAATGGGTTGTGTGAGGCAGCTATTTCCTGTGTAGCACAATTGCTTCAGAAAGAAGCATGTTAATCCACATTACCACACAGAGCTTCCACTTCTCAACAAATATATATATGCATAATACATAAATATGTTCAAATATGCATATATATGCTTTTTCACACCAAGCATACATTCTTCCATATGTCTTTCAGAGATAGAAACAAAATAAACTTTCCTAAGGTACTAGTTTCAAAAGCTCACTTAAGTCATAGTCATTTCTGTCCCATAAAAGCTTTTTGGAATGCCTTAACTCACAGACACAATCAGCTCTGTGCTGAACTAAAGCTTGTTAACTGTTGTCAAATGCCAGCCTATCACCATGACATAGACAATCGCTAAGGTCAGCAGACATTAACTTTCTTCTGTATCAGAGAAGTTTCTATTTTATTCGTTGTGAGAAGTTAAAATAATTTGTAGAGGGATTAAAATAGGATCCTAATATGCCACACCCATGGTTAAACTTCACCACTGCTGTTTTCCAGGGCCTGACTTACTACATACAAAGTATCCTGTAGACTTTTCTCCAAGGACTTTTCCCCTCCACATCGCAGGACCATGACAGCACTAGGTCCCTCTCTTGTCTAATAAGCTGTGGCCCTTCTCTCTCAGTACTTGCTGGACATGAAGCTTTACCATTATGCTAAAGGTGCTCCCAGCATCCCTCCAGCCACTATCCCCCACTGTGCTCTGGTGCTCACTATGAAGTAATTCCTCAGCCAGGATTATGCCCCCCTGCACCTCCTTGCATCATGTGAGAGCTGTGCTGCTGATGTCAAGGTTGTGTTTTCTACTATGTGCTTGTTTTCTCCTCCTTAGGAACCTTCAGTTAACCTTTTATGGTGCCCTCACCTTTGGTCATCTTCCACTGTTATCTACTGCAAGAGGAACAGATTTTTGTCTCTTACATGCCCAGCTGTTCTTTCCAGAGCTTTGATGTAAGAGCAGCTGTGTGGATCTGCCAATATGCTCTCCCCTTTGGCTGTGACAGAAGACAATGCAGCTGAGCCTTGCTTCTCCACTGTATTAATTATTAATGAATCTGAACATAGGAGCAGTTCATCTGAAGCAGCACAAAGGAGAATGAAGTGATTCATACCACTCTTGCCAATTATTTCAAATACGCTGTATTTCCAGTGACCCACAATTAAATCCCTCTTCTCTTCCTTTAATTTTTTTTAATCAGGTATGAAGCTTTACCCTGCTATAGGAAATTTCTATTTATCAGAGCCAGAGTGGTCTGTATATAACACGATTGGGACACATATAAAATAGTCTCACAGTGATACTTAAAATGCAAGATGGGGTTTCGGATATGAGACTTGCTTCAAAGGGTTTTCTGATCTAATTTTCACAATAATATGCTGTTCTATACTGAAGTGAATGTGTTGAGATTGTCGTGTGCCCAAACCACTGCTTTCCTTCCACCACGAACAGAAAAAATCATATCATGTCAGCTGCTCCTTTGCAGTGCCATGCTAGCAGCACAGCAGCAGGTCATGCAGATCAGGGTCACAGAACAGCCAGCAGCATCTTTTGTGCTGATTTGGGCTGAAGTAGAGTTAACTTTCTTCGTAGTGGCTAATATGGGGCTATGTTTGGGATTTGTACAGAACACTGGGCTGATAATGTAGAGATGTTTTTGTTATTGCAGAGCAGACCTTACACAGAGTCAAGGCCTTTGCTTCTTTCTGTACTGCCACACTGGTGAGGAAGTTGGGGGTGTATGGGAGATTGGGAGGAGACACAGCTGGGACAGGTGACCCAAACTGACCAAAGGGATATTCCATACCATATGACATCATGCTCAGTATTTAAGGTGGGAGGAAGAAGGAGGAAGGGGGAACATCTGGAGTGATGGTGTTTGTCTTCCCGAGGAACCATTACATGTGATGGGCTCTGTCCTCCTGGAGGTGCTGAACACCTCCTGCCCGTGGGAAGCAGTGCATTGATTCCTTGTTTTGCTTTGCTTGCATGTATGGGTATGGCTTTTGCTTTCTCTATTAATCTGTCTTTATCTCGACTCATGAGCTTTTCTAGTTTTTGCCCTTTTGATTCTCTCCCCCATCCCATTGGTGGGGGAGTGTGTGAGCAGCTGCTTGGTTCTTGGTTGCTAGCTGGGGTTAAACCACAATACCTCTGCATCAAGAGTCCCGTGGGGCCATGACATGTCCCCAGAAAGTAGTGGGAAAGCCCTGCTGGCTATTTGATAGCTACTGAGAGGGAAAAGGAAGGCACTGGGATTTCATCTCCATTCTCCCTGAATCCAGTGGAGCAGAGGAAATCTTGGGTACAACCATGAGAATACCTTTTGCAAAAAGGAACCAAATTCTAATGTCTGTTCTCCAGGAAAAGAAACACCACTAGTGATGCCAGGGAGGGCTGTGACTAAGGAGAGCTGCAGGATTCTGCAGAAAATTGTTCAAATGTATCTAAAAAAATACCTACAAGATTTTAAGGCTTGTTAGGGGTAAACAATGGTACAGGTATCCCAAAAACCTCGCCCTGCTTGCTATGCCATCCCCTGACTCATCCACACAACAGTACCGTTGTACTCAGTTGTGATTTTCACCACTGTTCAAGCACGAAGCCTTGAGGATTCTGCCAGCACATCAAACCTGCCAGAGAAACATGCCACACCACCACCCACACTTCTTCCCACTGACAGCTTGTGCAAGCAGCTCCTGTGCAGCAGAGATTCTCCAAGACTGCTGCTGCAGCTGTCCCACAAGGAAACAGAAAAACTCCCACCGTTTCTGGGTGGCTGAATGCTAGAACCAGCAAACCCAGCAGAGCAGAGGGTCTGAGGCTTGACACTACCTGACTCAGACACAAGGGCTGACTGGTACTGCAACAACATATTTTTAAAGGGCATCCTCTGTCTCTCTGAACAGCTGCAGGCCAGTGAGCAGCACTGGCAGGTATTAATATTTATGAAGGGAATTCTGGTGGGGAAAAAATGGATGATGGAATCAAATATTTCTAATAAAGCATGGACTTGAGAGTTGCTTTCCTTACCTGCAGGGGAAAAAAAACCCCAACGTTGACCAGCTTATTTACAAGTCATGCTGATGAAGGCTTTTTCGACTTAGACAGTCTAATGGATAAATTGAACACTAATGGTGGTCATTATTGCTAATTACTGATTGTGGAGGAGGGCACTAGGACACAGTCTGGGTCCTGTGGCCCTGCTGGGAACTCTGCTGAGGACATCACATCTGCCCAGACCTAGCCATGCTGCAGATCAGAGTCTGTAGTTCGCTCCAAACAGTGTAGCACCCCACTCCCATTTTGGGAAGTAGGATTTAAAGAGCTTTTAAATCCTACTGCTGCTCCAGCTGGTGCTGTCTGGCTCCAAGCAAGGGAGCAGTGGTGGCAGTGATGCTCCATGGCAGCCCACAGGAGCATAGCACCATTTCTCTCCACCGTGGCTGCTGTTGGCAGCACCTGGGAGGCTTTCAGGGGGGTGTTTCATCCTCAGGGCACTGGCAGCTTTCAGAGGTGTCTATCCCTCCAATGACTTCAGAGCAGCTGGCACCCCGGACTGTGTGCTGCATTGAGCAATGAGCAATAAGCAGTGACTTTGGCTGCACCACAGCATTGGTAAGGAGAAACTGCACAGTCCAGAAGACCACTGTGTAACAGCCATAGATCATAGTGGGAGTTTTTGGTTGAGATTTGTAGCTCCTTAATCAGAGCAGCAGAGTGTCTGAGGTTGAGCAGCTCCTTGGGTGAGGGTTTTTTTCTCGCTAACTCCCATTTCTCTCTCTCTGCCCTCAGTTCATCAGCCTCTCCGCTGCTTCTCAGCACAAAGGTCCAAGTGCTAACAGCACAGGGGGACTTCAGAGATCAGAGGACACAGCTGGAGGCTGTATCCCTGCTAAGAAATGTCAAAACCCTGGACCAGATTGCAATAATCTCTTTTTAAAACATTTTTTTCCTCCTGTTTTTCTCTCCATTTCCTGGAAACATTTCCCCCTTCCATCTCCTCACTTGTGTGTTTCCCTGAGGGTTTCAAACTCCACTTCAAGGTAACCCCAGGCAGACCACTTTTGATGGGTATCAGTGTAATCTTGTTGTGGTTTAAACCCATCAGTGATGCAGGCAAGCACCATGCAGCCACTCACTCACTCACTCACCCACCAGTGCGATTGGGGAGAGAATCAGAAAGGCAAAAACTAGGAAATTCATGAGTTGAAGTACAGACAGTTTAACAGAGAAACCAAAAGCCATGAATGCAAGCAGAGCAAAACAAGGAATTCACTACTTCCTACTGGCAAGAGGTGTTCAGCCATCTCCAGAGGAGCAGGGCCCCATCACACATCATGGTTCCTTGGGAAGCCAAATGCCACCACTCCAGATGGCCCCCATTTCTTCCTTCTTCCTCCCACTTTATATACTGAACATGATGTCATATAGTATGGAATATCCCTTTGGTCAGTTTGGGTCACCTGTCCCAGCTGTGTCTCCTCCCAATCTCCCACGAACTCCCAACGCCCTTCCCAGTGTGGCAGTATGAAAAGCAGCAAAGGCCTTGGCTCTATGCAAGCTCTGCTCAGCAGTAACAAAAACATCTCTGTGTTACCAGCCTTGTGTTCTGCACAAACCCTAAACACAGCCCCATAGTAGCCCCTGTGAAGACAATTAAGTCTACCCTAGCCAAAACCAGCACAGATCTCATTAGCTAATTACACCTGAGGGTGACTTATATGAGTAACCTTCAGCAAAACTAGAGATGTTAGAGATTCTCTTCTGAAAAAAACACACTAGCAAAACCAAAGAAAAACCCAACCAACACCTATTGTATCCTAAGCATGCTTCTCTACATGCAGACATTAACTTGTTTAATAAAACAGAAGTGTGTCAGAGGGCAGCACACACTGCCCTGGATCTCTCCTTACTCCACATGGCACCTTGTTCCTTCCCACTGCTGCCTGAAGCTGGGGAGTAGGAGGCAGAGCCCTCCAAGCAGGCATCTGCCACTCATTCTGCATTTGGGATGCACAGGGAACCACGATGCTTCCTTGATGGACAGTACTTGCCAGGGAAAAGGTGCCTCCAGCAGCACAGTTTTTTTCCACAGGAGTCCAGGAGACAGCTAGCTGTAAGCCACAGTGTTGCTGTGACTCCTGTCTCCATGGAACACAGCCCAACACAACACCACCTGCATGCAATGCTGCCCTTTAACTTTTGAAGTTGTGAGCTAAATTTTGTCACATTTAGTGGCATATATTTCTACTAGTTTCATGAAAATAAAAAGCCAGCTCGAGGAGAAGAAACCCACACGAGTATCTACCCATGCAGGGGTAGGCTCAGCCACGAGCTCTCAGCTTCAGGAATAACACCAGAGCAGAAGTTCAGCCTCATAAGGTCTGCAACTCACAGAAATGTGTGGCTGCCTTATGGCAAGTGTACACCTCCCACTGAGAAGGAGTCCTTGAGCAGTGTGGTGGTTTATGGTTTGAAAGTTACTGTGACAGAAAATGCCCTTCCAAAGAGCTTTCTGTCTCCTTCACCACATACTTCGTCCCCATCATCTACACAAGGGATCAGCCTACTCTCAGGCAAACCTAAACCAAAGTGAATTGTACATATCACTGGGTACTGTGGCACTAAGAAGTGTGTGTAGCTTGCTGCACACACAGCACATCACTTGCTTCTAATGGTGGTATTTTCCAGGTTCTAGTCCTTAGCGAGATACCTGGCGGCACAAAGAGTGAAGGAAACCAGCTGACACAGCTGCTCCTTTCTGCAGCCTGAAATTGTCATGTGTCAGACTCCTGTGATGTGAACCCCTTGCTGGTGACTGGCTTTGCCTGCTAGGCAAAAAGATGAACTGGGGGGCTATCACTTTCTGCCCCCACATGATCAAATCTTATCTTAATCTGCTCTTGGAAAAGTTAAATAGGTCATGTTCCTGGAATCCCAGCAAGATCCCAGGTTAATCATTTTTTCTTCCACCTTTTTGTCCCCTCAAGAAGCATCTCCAAGCATCACCACCCAACTTAACACCATCCTTCCAAAACATCCTTAACAATACTAAAGGTGTTCAAATAGTCTTCTACGTGCTGCTTCTCAGATATTTTTTAGCCCTTTTACATGCATAGCTTTGCAAAGGACATTCCTTTGCAGCTGCCATCAGTATGGCATCATTGCACACAGACTGTATAACTGATTCCCTGATAGTCTCTTACCTGGTAAATGCATCCCACATCCTTTATTCCCAGGTACATGTGGTTACTAGGCACATACTACTCCAGCTTATTGCAGGGAATGAGAGAGAGAAAATAAAAGAGTAAGCAAGATTATTTCAAGCAGGTCTAGGGCTGCCCCTTTGTTTGCTACAAGATTTGTCCTTTTGGTACATTCAATAAATAAACACAATTTTAGAACACCATGGAGTGCTTCTATTCTCTTTCCATACCCTGGCAAGGAGCCTAAGTCCAAGACTTGCTTTGTGTGGCGCCCCGTAACAAATCTGGATGCCAGAGAAAGTCCACAGCCATCTGGATTATAAACGCAGCTCTACATCAGCTGACCCTGTTTGTTTCATCAGAGGAAGAGCACTGCTCAATGTCTCTGCACTCAAATGATCCCTTGTATCAAGTAGGCTTTGTATTGGACTTCAAACAAGACTACAGCTGAGGAGACCTAGTCCCATCTGTGGTCAGGACAGCCAATGTAAACACAAACTGTCTGAGAATGTGAAGAGCTATGAACAGATCTTAGTTTGGTGAGTGCTGCAGTTGAGTTTTGAAAATTCAAGTTCTTAAGAGATTTAGCTATCAGTTTTCTGGAGTTTCAACTATAAGAAGATACTGAAGTTTTTAAGTCCCTGTTAACTGCCTCTGTAGGTCCCATGTAATGATGATTTACAGACACTGCTGTACATGTACAACACATGGCAACCACACTTTACTACATGCTGCACAACCTGCATTTTGTTTTGCAGCCTTCTTCAGACAAACAATCAGTAATTTCTGCTGCCCATTAGAAATACTGATATTGTAGGCATTTGAACTCAATGGATGTTGGAGGAGGGCAGGCTAAGGGCTGGAGAGGGTGGGAAATTCAGCATTTGGAGGTTCAATGTGACTGGTGAGTTTCTGATCTGCATTTCCTGTCTGCACAGCTCATCAGCACTAGACAATTAACACTACCTGGGGCCACCTGCCCTGTATCTTCTCCCTCTTGCTCTCACAAAGGGCTGTTTGCCCAGGTATGATACCTCCCCATGCTAAGGGCTTGTTTATCAGGAGTGACCTCACATTTCAGTCTTTAAAGCTGAGCTAAACTCTGCATTGTATTGAACAATTTTTTAATTTGCAAGTTTCCATCTTAGATACATACAAGGTTCTTACCACCACCAATGTAACTCTGAGGACCTAAAAGTCTTTGCTTTGTGAGAAGGAAAAAAAAATACAACTTTGTACCTGGGTAACTGAGAGAAAATCATATTCAAACTCAGTTCTTCTAATATTCATATTCAAGCTATGGGATGTCTTTGATGAGATTATTTTATTTGGAGGATATTTCTGCCAGCCCAGGTTTTGCTCCCAATTTGTCACTCTGATTTCTGTTTGGACTACTTATCCTACTTTATTACTTTTGCAGATTTCTCAACCAGTTTGACAGGGGGAAGCTAGAAACTTTTCTTTATCCTGCAGATTAAACTAAATTGAACTAACTTTTATAATAACTTTGAACTTTGGTGGGGGTTTATTCCTGGAAAAAGTAAGACAAATTAATGACAGCTGGTAGAGAAATTGGACTGGTCATTCCAGTAAACACTATGTGTGCTAGTAGCTGTGACTTTCATTTTCCAGGCAGCAGAGAGATTAAGCAAACAAAGCTGCATCTATTCAGACTATTTGTCTCATTAGGAAATAGAGGAGTCATTTGTTCAAAAATACATTGAACTTCTATGGCAGCAGCTGTCTGTGCTGAAATGGCGGATACATTTTGGTTTTGCTCTGAAACTTGCCTATTCTGATTCATTATTTCCATTCATGGAGACTGACAAAGTGCTGCCAGAGGATGTAGGAAGCAGTGGACTAATTCTGCTGGCTTCAGGCTTACCACATGCACGGCTGTGGTACCTGACCTGCTAACTGAAAAGGTTTTAATACTGACAACAATAATTTGGGGTTCCTTCTTCCTTATAATAACAGCCATGATGAATGCAAGCCATTTTCTCATTAGGGCTGCTGTGAACATGCAAGTGACAGACACTACCTGGTTTATATGCCCACTGCTCACTGCAGCATCCTTCATCTTCCCAACTCAGCACTTATCAACCTTTTCTGCTGCAAAAGTGTGGCTAAAAAGGAGTCCTAAGGATTGGTTCTCCTTGCAAACTAACCCCGAAACCCAAATAAGGATCTAAGAGACATATGGAAAAAATGAACATAGCCTTTTTTTGTATTCAACAAGAAACTATTTTCAGTTAAGCCAACAACCCCCAAAACAACAAAGCCTCACACTGATCAAGAAGAGGTGCACAAAAGCCAGACCAAGTGTTGGACCTGCATTAAGACCATATTTCTTCTTCAAGAAAAAAAGCTGAAATTTGAGAATTTTAAGAGCAATTTCTTTTTATCATCCATTTGGAACAGAGATTGTGACAGTATTTAACTATGATACTCTTTTTTCCTTTACAGTATCCCAGCATATTGCTCTTCCAGACACTCTCTAGTCATCTATAGTTTCTTTAAAGCCATTGAAGCCAATGGTAAAATTTACTGAAAATCAAGACTGTATGCCTTTCCAATATAACTATATATCACACCTTTACGGATTTGACTCCTTTATGAAATACCACATTTGATTAACTTTTCTGATTTGGTCACACGTTTATTTTGTATTATCTATGCAAAACAGTATTCTGAAAAAATAAGGTAATCAAATTATTCTGGAAATATGCTTTCTCTTAAGATGTTGAACTGTGGGATGCATATAAAAACAGTTTACTTGCAAAAAAAATCAAATACTGTAATTACGCAGAATCAACACATGCTTTTATTTCCATTGCATATAAAATTTCATATGAAGGTATCGATGTACAGTACTATCCCATAGGCTGTAAGAGAGGCTAAGAAACCAGTGAAAGAATAGCCATGTGCAATGTTCACACAAGTTGCCACTCTCTAGACATCCCCAAAGAAAATACCGAATTAAAATAGTAACAAGAAATTGTTCAGGATTTCTGTTGTTATAGTGTCCCTTTTATACCATATAAAACAAAAGCATTCGATTTCCTTTGGGCCAGGGCTGCTAAAATCTACAGTTTGTGTCAAAAAGGAGATTCAGTTTTTCCTTGAAAAAGAATATCTCCTTTCATGAAGAAGTCGCAAGTTACAAGGGCTGGGCATCACTGGAATGGAGGAGAGGCATTTACCTCACTCTGGCAAATTCAATGATACCAGCTCAAAGAAGTCTGGAGCAATGTGACATGTCAAACACCAAGAGATGCTCAGTCCAACCTGCAAACCTAATAG
>NW_008672405.1:20281-27144 GCF_000695815.1 Acanthisitta chloris | reverse complement strand
GCTAGTGCATTATGCTATACACACCAGTACAAAGCCTTAGCTACACCTATATAAAATAAAACTTTGGCTACTTATAACACTAATATTGGTGTTGGAAAGCATTTCCAAGAGTGAAGTTGTCTTTTGTCCTACTTTATGGATTCTGCTTATACAGTGATCATTTGTGCTACTAAAGAAGAGATATTACAGACAATGTAAAAGTATATGAGTTACACCCTTTTAATTCTGATTATTCCATTTCCCAATAAGCATTAAAATCAAATGCTTATTAGAGATGCTTTCCAAGGCTGTTTCAGTGCAGTTCAGTACTGAAATGCAGCATCAATTGTTTATTTTTTAGGAGCAAAAAATGGCTGCAATAATCCCCAGTGACAGGCTGTAAAAATATAATCAGAAACAATACAATTACACTACTAGAAGTCTGGAAAATCTTGAACTTCCAGTGTCACAAATGAAAGTTTATTGTAATATCACGCGTATTAGCTCGTAAGAGTATCCCCCATCAGTTAGCAACTAAAAATATGGTAGAAATGCCCAGCCCTAGCCCCAAGGCTACCTTACTTTCAAATGCAGCAAAACAAGAAAATATTGTTTAAAGTTAAGGCACAGCCCTGGGACCAAAGACCTGCAGCTTTTTAAATTGATATATCTTTGTGTATTTTATACTTTTCTTGATTCTTCCATAAACGAGCTCTAAGGTGACATTGAATATATTACAGGAGAAAAAATGTACAAGGAATATGTATACACAATAATCATTCTCTCACCAAGAGTTTCCAAATACAGCAACACCACCCTGACAAGGATGATGTTATAATAAGAACTGATAATTTACAATTAACATTACAGTATGTACATTACAATAAATACATGGTTGTAAACAGAGACAAACAAGACTGTATTACAGGTAAGGTCATTTGGTGAGAAAAATGCATGGCACAAAAATAAATAATGTGTTTGAAAAGAATTGTCAAAGCTTTCTAAAAAATCCATTTCATTCAAGTTTCTTAAACTTCTGAATGCTATTTGTTCTATCTATAGTCTTTCATTATCATTTTTAATGACACAAAACAATTAAAGAATTTAAATACAGCATTACTGAGTACAGCAACTTGCAAGCTAAAGTGTACTGTTATAAAGAAGGTGATTTTTCTTTTTTCCTCCCGCTCAATACCCACTCACTGCATTTTCTTATGGCAAAAATATTCACAACACATAAAGCCACTTGTAAATTGTATTGTTTTAAAGCAGTGTACAATGCTAAAACACACTTTGGCAAAAGAGGAAAAAAAAAGATTGTACAGTGCATTATATCCCCAACTCTAAGAAATGATATCATTTTCTATGATTTGATTGTCCACATATATACGTGTATATCTCACAATATGGTCTTATGCTTATTTACTTTCATTTAGTGCAGATACAAAACCTTCCAGGTCCTACTGGTTATTCTGGAATTTATATTGCTTTTCCATTTCTGAGGTTCCAGGCACTCTTGGGGACCGAAAGGATTTTTAGATGGATCAGGTTCAGGAAGAAATGATGAAGAAAATAAGATTTAAAAAAAAATAGTCAAAACACGAAAAATAAAATGCATGAGTTCTCTTCATTCTTTTTCCTCCTTCAGCATTTTCTGTGCTAAGGGTAGAGAAAACTATGGCCTGTATATAGAAGAATGCAAAATGCATGTAAAAGCTGAATTATTACTCTGTTGGTTTTAAACAGATTTTTTTTTCTAGATCTGACATTTAAAAAGCCCCTGTATTCATATCTGCAAGTCAGCTACAAAATGAATCCAAAGGGAAAACAATGGCTCTTGCTATCTTCTTTTGTGAAGAAATTATCTTGATATTGTAATTTAAACAGAATTTTACCATGTGCAAGCCTGCTAGCCTCCCCAAGCAACTATTTCCCATGTTTTACACTCAAACCTACATTTTTTTACGAAGAGTGAAGTGGAGGAAATAAAATTCCTTCTTCTTTCATGTCACTAAGTAACAGGACTGGAAAATGACAAATACAAACTCCTACCTCCCTTTAGCTTTCCAAGTTACAGAAGCTTTCAGTACCAATAAAGCTGAAAGGCAGGATTCCCTTAGCACTAGCTGGATAAAGGTTGAAAAGACCTAAGACTGAAATAACATGAAGTAAACTACAACTCTGAGGATGCATTGCTTATTTACTTAAACACATAGAAAGAGAAGACCAGCCTGGCTCTTCTTGCAACAAAGACATGAAAAAATAATACTAATCATTATTTTTATATTGTACACATCTCAGATTAGCAAATGGCTTAACTAGGTAGCTACTCAGATAAAAAATTCCTAAGAGAGTAAAAATTGGAAATATTACACTAATGCTTTTTTTTGCCAGAACACATATTCCATACATTTTAGTAGCCTGTTCTGATTTAGCAGTCAATAGCTCCCAGCCAGAAATAGTCTGAAAAACCATGTTTCAGAGGAACAAATTTCATTAGTATAGCAAAAGAACTGCTTTTGTATAGATTACAATTCATTACCCTTCTTACAGGCTCTGGTCCTGCAAATCCTAAGATTAGTGGTCGCTGTTGGTATCACTGGGACCACTTCTTGCAGCCAAACAGAACTGGCAGGATCTGGCCACTATGAAGGCAAAATCACTACATAAGTCCACTAATACATTTGGGAAAATTGTGCTAAAAAGCAAATAAACAAAGAACTATCATGCTGAATAAGTTATGTAACACAAAGGATATTCATGGAACTCACTAATATATAAAATAGACTTTAACAGCTCAATCTTACCATGAGATTCTAAGGTGCAAAAAAAAAGAAGTAATGGAAAAAAGACCCTAGAAGTATTATCCAGTGTAGCAAAGATCTGTACTGAAAACTTGCAAGTTACCCTTTGGGAAAAAAAACCAAAACAGTGGCAGATGAAAATGGTTTTTTTTGTTTTGTTTTTTAAATACAACACCTTGGTATATTTAATAAAAGTAAGCTCTACAAAAGATCTCTCTTTCACATATTATACAAAATGGAGAGGCTAGTGTAACTCACTGGGTCACACTTTTTTCAGTCATGTCTCAGGAAGACTTGAAATTAGAAAATTATGCAATTTTCACTGCTCATCTTCCTGTTGGTAACAGAATCATGTTATGTCCCATCACTTATGTTCATTTGTTTTCCAGTAGGAACCTCAGTTTGTTTTCTGTCTGTTTCCTCTCAAGATGAACATTATCCAATGCTTTGCCTGTGAAATACAATGAATTCAATAACTAACAAAGCATATCAACATTCAGTTGGTACGTGGTACTCCTCTGAAAACATTTGCCTTATTTAATCAAATCTGCCAAAGGGAGAGCTTATTAAAATGTAGTTTATGGATATTCTCCCCCTGCTTTCTGATGCCATGGAGGTGAAAATTCTGGATACATTATTCCTGAGTTCCAAACTGAGTTATCAACATCAGTTTTGATCAACAATCGTCCTGGCAGATGACAGCGAGTGATGTCATGGTTGTAGTATATGACAAACACTTTGGAAACCGTTACTTAAATTAAAAAAAAAAACCGAAACAGATCCAAAATAAAACAAAAAATCAAACAAACAACAAAAAAAAACCAACAGAGAAAGAGGAAAACCAAGGGAGAGAGCAAGAGAGAGAGAGACTGCATCTTCATTGTTATGTATCAGGAGAATGTTCTTCTACCACACAAGGTTCTGTCTGGTTGTCCTCCTCTTCTACTTCTTCCCCTACTTGCTCATCAAGAGGAATTTCAGTGGATTCTGAATCCTGGGTGCAAAGAGTCTTGGAGTCACTGCAGCTGGTGTCTTCTTCTACTTGACTTCCACTGTCCTTTTCGGTGTCTGACTCACCATCTTCTTCCAGTGTTAGTTCAAACTGGAATTTTTCAGTTTGACCCTGCCTTCCCTCTTCCTGGTCATCAGGTGCAGGAGAGGGACTTCGAGGGATTGTGCTCTGGTACCATTCTCGATTGTCCTCCAGTGTATCTAAGATGTCCTGGGCATCTGGGTGAACAAGATCTGCCCATGTCTCCCACAGAGGATGAACAATGTAGTCTATAAAACCCACCTGTTTCAAATAATACAAAATTATGATGAGCTCTTATTCACAAAGAAAAAATAATTACGCCTATAAGTTAGTCAAAGTATGAGAAATATAATGCTAGTAAGAGACACTATCCTAAGGCATTACCCTTAAAGATGGCTGAAATGAAACCATACCAGTTTATGTAGTTAATAAGATCCTTTACAATTCAAGTCTGATTCAGAATATTGGATAAGGACTGGCAAAAGATTTGTTTTCAAATGAACTGTTCATTGCAAACAATTCCACTGCCTCTAGTGAGCCAAACAGCTGCTTTATATTTAATTCTGGTTTTGAAGGAAACCCTAACTAGCGGCTGTACAATAATCTCTTTTGACGTGTATGCTGCATTGCAGGTCACGACAGTGATGGAATCCCTTCAGCAAACACTGCCATGCACTCTGTTTTCACAGTAAAAATTTCACTTCCCCTCGCTTATTGCTCAGGAGCTGAATTAATTAACTCAGAGGAAGAAGAGGAAGTAGTGCATTCTGATATTAATTGAAACATGGCTATGTACCATCCTTTTCTGTTAAAATGTTCAACTGCCTACTCAAATTCATTACCTGTGATTTTTCTACGGATGCATTGTGCTTATCACACATGGGACTTATCTCCATTCCCCTTTCTCTTTCCCGATCTCCTTGACGGAAGAATTCCTCCATTATTCTGTCTGTCCACTGACGATAGAGATGGAGTGGCTTGGTTGGATTGCTTAGATCTGCACAGTGCACCATATTCTGAAGAACCTAAAATAGATTGAAAACATGTGGTGTTATTACACTGGAGAACAGCAGCTCCTTTTCCATTTACACTTCTGGTAACTGTAAAACAGAATCTTGAATATACATGTAGTGCAAGATTTATTCTAAACAGCAAAAACTTATGTCCTGGGTGGTTTTCACACTTGCAGTAATAGCCAAGAATTATCTTACTTCTGCTGCTTCTGCCTGTGCAAAGGACAGAAAATCTTTGTGAGGAAGAATCACATGCTGATAATTTGAAGGGAAGGCCAAAGCTTCATTGGGTCCAGAACTAGTCTAGCACCTTTCAACTCTCTCAGAGTCACTCAAACCATGTCACAGGGAGAAAGGAGAGGGAAGAAGTGAGTCATGTGAGAATGGACAGCTCATCTAATGCCATGCTAGAGAATGGGGGGCCCAATGTTACTATGTAAGTTAATACAAGTAACCATTTGCAGGTGAATTTACTTACCTGAATCCTGTCTGAATAGTTATCAAGAAGTAGGACACCAGAACTGGTCACTTTTTTAGTTTCAACCATTGTTTTTAAATCAGCTAATAGATTCATATGCTTAGACATATCTGTTGCAAGAACCTTGAAAGAAAGAAACAAATAAATGAGCACTGTGTAAATTATTCTAATGTTTTATGATAAAAGTCTGAGTCCTGTATGTCATTAGTGTCCAAAATAGTAGATTTTGATTTCAGTTCTTTTAAGAATATGAAAAAATTATTGTTCAGAATTGTTCAGAATGATCTGATCAGCCTAAATTCAGTATCAACTCAGTAGCAAATTGCTAACTGTGATGGTGAAATGTCAGTACTAAACCAGCTTGAAACAGAATTTTATGCCTTCTAAAATGGTGTAGACAGTTGCTGAAACTTAAAAGATCCCACTATTCATGCTTGGATAAGACACAATAAAACTTCAAACTTTTACTTCATTGTTTATGGGTCTAATGACATACAATTTATCATGAAATGCTTCTGTGCCTCATTATTCAGTTTCCTAGCTCTATGCAAGACAGTCTCAAACAAAACTCACAATGTCAATGACCATTTTCCTCAATGATTGCCTCTGTTTTTTGGTTAAATTCTGGAAAATGTCACAGTTTTCTTCCTGCAGCAGCTTGAAACCCACAGCTAAGTGATGATTCTCCAGTACTGATGAGTCATTGTACATCAAGGCGAGTTCAGAATCTGCAATAACAATTACAGGGCATAATGTTACTAAAGCCTGTGCTTCTATAAAATCCCTTAAGATTTTTTCAAATTCATTATATTCATAACAAGATTTGCAGATAACTTTTAGAAACAGAGTTCTTGTAGTTCAAACAGTTTAGAAAGTTACAGAATTAATGACTGAACACCTTAACAGATCAAGGCAAAGTATGTTGAGGAAAATAAAGCAAACACTTAGCAGTGACGCAGGTACATATAGCAAGTTAGAAAATATACAAGGAAGGTAATTTTCAGAATAGATTTTCATATCTGCATGATGTCACTTGGAAAATATTATACACATAACATACGCACATGCACACCTCAACTAAAACACACTCTGATTTCTCTTCTCATGCCTCCCTCCATCACAACTCCTAAAATTCTATTGTTAGCTAAGTTGCAGCAATCCAGCCCTCAGACCTGGGAATACACAGCTCAGGCTTCGCTGCAGGTCAGGGAGAAAGCACACATCTTGGTTGTCAAATCATGTCTTACTGCAGTTAGCTAAGACACTCAGATGCCTAGCCAGCTAGCCCTACAGTCATTAGTGCATGACAACTGGATATGTGGAGAGAAGACTGGTAGTCTGGTAACAGCTATGCTTCTGATCTTTTTCTAGTGACATCACGTGTCTTGACAATGCAAGCAGTGGCCTAGCCTGCTACCTCGTGCTTGAGATGATCAGTGCCTGATGCCATTCACAATGCTGTCTTCTCCAACAGAAGTATTCTTAACTTGGTCACCCCATATGGCTGTGAGAATAATGTACACTTTCCCAGCCATGTCCGTGCTCCAGCACACATG
>NW_008672405.1:0-20259 GCF_000695815.1 Acanthisitta chloris | reverse complement strand
TGCTGAACAGGCTGCTCAGACAAATAAAAGCAAAAACTTTTTGCACAGCTTTAGCTTCTATGTGAGAATACTGCACAGTCAGCTTGAATATGCTTTAAGACACAGCTTGTAAATGAATCTGTCATAAAAAAAACAAGTATTTTTTATGCAGTCATGCTTGCCATGTGCAATATTAACTTCTATTTATTACAGCTGTTCTATCCTACATTAACCATAACGTCAGTCTAATCTACTTTTTGTTCTCTTCATCTTCTTTTAGAGCAGCTATGTTTTAAAATCCCTCTGGCTCAATGGGAAGCCTATAAAAGCTCTGATCTTCAGATTTCGTTAGTATCATTATCTATTCTCCTACTCTCTTCCTTTCCTTGCCTTGAATAAAATGATCTGTTGAATCAGGAAACTCTGTCTTTCTTCATCACAATGGCAGCAAAACTGAAAGCAAGTTTGTCACAGGATCTCTCTTTTGCCTTTCACAGAAGACACAAACTCGCCTACTTGTTGTTTTTCTTACAAAGAGGACAAGTGCTAGAGTTTATTTTCCTTGCAAACAGCCTTCTGATGAGCCCCAACTGCAAATCACTTGACATTGCCAAAATACTTTGGAAGTGCTGGAGCTACAGACACGGCTAAATGTACTCAGTTTTGAAATGAATGTGGAAATGGAAGAAAGTTCACCCTTGGTAACCTCTGTAATGCATTAGCTTCAAGAGTATTTGTGTGGAAGGACAGAGTTACACTGATCATATAAGCATCTCTGATGCTAATACAATCCATATTTGTTTGTTCTTTAATAACATTCAAGAGAGATCAGTTTCTCTGACAACTCTGCAATAGACTTCAAATAAGAAAATAACATTCAGAAAAATCACATGACTAATTATTAAAAATAAGCTGAAAATACAGCAAATATGTACACACTAAGTAACTGGAAGTCTATTATGATTTTTTAAAATGTATTCTTATACAACTTAGTGAAATGTTAATACATTGTAAGGTTCACTAGGGAAATTTTGGATTTGAGACGTACATTAAATGGTCTTTTTCTGTCTGTGCCTAGAGTTTCTTCCTTGTACACAGAGCAATTTATAAGGGACAAAATCCCCTTGTTTCAGGGGCAAACAGGGCTTGCAACTAGTGATGTTACCTGATTGACACAGAAGCCTCCTCTTATCAAAAGCTGAATTGAGAAAAATGAGATATTTCTTGTAAGCCACTAAGTAAGCAGCATCAGAATAATGCTTATCTTAGCTGAATTTCAACTGTCTGCCTTAAAGTAAAAGCTTTATGTACCACTACTCATCCCTTCGACTAACAGGTCATCCTGCTTAAACCTGAACAACTCACTGGTTTCCCCACAGAATGTCAGAGTCACCAATATATCCTGATACTCAATTTCTGATTAAACAAGCAAAGAAAAACTTTACTTACATATGCCCACTCTTAATAATATAAAAACAGTTCTATACAATGTTTTGTGCACACAGCTTGATTCACTGTCTTCCTATACTACACTGCTGAACTGTACTGATTACCAATAGACCATGAAAAATCTATAGTCAATCACAATCCTCCTCCAAGCAGATGAGTCATCACATCCAATTTCATTGTAGGGTGGCCCTGAGGCCATTAAGACAAACAAAATTAGATGCAGGTTAAACTGGAGTGGATGTACAGCAGCAATGAGTCAGAAGAGGAGCTCCCCCCAAACTATACTGCTGATTAGGGGTCATTCTATTTTAGCACCAGTGCAATAGATTCGCCCAAGTGCAGGAATAACAGTGTCTATAAAAGTGCAACCAGATGGGTCAAATACACCATCCTAGGTATGTTTCAATTTCTGTTGCTTCTTGTTCTTTTGTGTTTGGATTATTAGTATAATTTCAACTTTGTACTTCTGGGTCAGTTATCATAAAAGAAGAAGTTGTCAGACAGCAAAAGAAATAACATTGTATGATGGAACTTTTACTGACCTAGAAAATGCTACCCACTTATAATAGTGACCTACACCAGTGAAATCAAAGCAGGTTACACTGGGGCAACAATCCATTCAGTAAATGTGCCATGGTCAGGTTCAATGAGCCTAATAGTGTTTTTCTTTCAGTGGAATATTAAAGACGGGGGAAAGGTTCATGTAATGCTCCAGGCAACAGCCTTGAGAAATGCAGAACAAGTACGCTGGGTTTCAAATTTGAAGATGACATTGGGGTTGAAAGGAGAAAAAACAGGTTTGCCATAACCCACAGGAACAGGCTGAGGAAATTCAGTCCACAAGGCATGAGAGACCAAAAGTCAAGTACAGCATCCAGGCAGAGACAGAGATGGGCCTGACAGTCTGCTTGCTAAAAAGAAACTTGTTTTCTGAATTTCTGTCCTTGGTCATTTGATATATTTCCAATATAAGCACAAACTGTTGTCCTTCTTAATTTTTATTTTATTATCTTCAATTCTTCTCCTATGACCCAACTTAATTTATTTAATGTAAATAAACTGTTTTCCAGAAGAGACCACATCTGATACATTGAAACAATGCCAGGTTTGTAGTTCACATCTTGGTAATTCTTGCTAGAGGGTACTATGAAAATTATTTCTAAAGTTACAAGAAATGCAAAATAACATCCGGTTTAAAATACAACCTCCAATCTATTTACTGAGAAAAGTTGCAGACAGAAGCAAACTAGGAATGAACTGTGTATTTTCCAGGTGCTAATGTGTAGACCTTGCAACATATTTTTGAGAAAACCACAGAAATTCAAACTTACTTGTGTTGATAAGAAACTGGTTTGAAACCCCAGGATGATCTACATCATGTATTGCACTGGCAAAAATTGCTGCAAGTATCTCCAAATCAGTGAACACTGCCTAGAAAATCATGAAACAGAAATTACAATCAAACAGTGAAAACCAGCTTCCAACAGAAAGGGCTCCACTGTGAATCTAGATCTGAACAAACAAAACATACTGGGAATAGACCATGAGACCTTACACATGGCTAAGATAACCTTTGCCCAATTTGTCAATTATGTAGCATTTCATAAATATTTCAAGTTTGGCCAAAGGAAAATGATCTATACTTCATACTGACAGCATCACTAAATTCTGTCACAACTGATGCGTTTTCAACTTCAGTCTGTAAATAAATCCACTTTTATTAGATCATTAAGTACAGGTTTCTAACTTACAGCACCAATTGAAGTTAAATATTTCAGCCTAACTCCTATGTATTGTCCTGTACTTGAAAGATGCACATCCCCTATATAATGCTAAAGGGAACAGTGACAGACTACAAGACATCATAACATTTACTGATTTTCCACCTGTATGAGATAATTAGGAAGACAGGCAGAGATGATTGCAATGGACCTGGAATGTCACTGAGCCCCGTCCTCTGTCATCAGAAGCATCCATATTATATAAATGCTTTAATAATTCATCAAGAACAGCTCACAAATGCGTAGGTGAGCAGTGGCACTGGGCAGACATTGCCATTTTACCAGCTAAAGCTCTGTTGAGAACGAGGCTGTGAAAAACAGCTGATCTGGAAAAAAAAACCCCAGAAATGTTACTGATGACGAGCTCAGCTGTTTGATGAAGCCAGTGGTGTTTTAAGAACATTATCTGATCTTTCTTCTTGACAGCAATAAAATATCTATCTCAGGAGAACTCCCCAGTCTTTGAGGATCAAGACCTGCCAGCAGTCTTCAGGTCCACTTATAACCCTCTTTTTAAGAAGGCAAAGCAGATGTATTCAGTAACATTAAAGACTGGTCATTATGAAAAAGAGTCAAAACTTTTAACAAATTACTATTAAAAAAATATGCATGTTTTTTTCAAACAGTTTTGAAATACTTATGGGGATAAAAGTATTTCTCCTTCTCTCATGACTGCCACTTTTCCTCCTCAGAGTAGTTTACCTCTAATGCTGGGGTTGATAGCAGGACATGGGTTGACTGAACAACATCTGCAGCATGTATGTTATTGTGATATGCCACATCTGCATGGTAATGGTCTTCCAGGGTCATCAAATATGTTATTAAAGTATCTACTGGAATCTTGAAAGTTTTTAACAAGTCCCGTTCCTATAAAAGAAAAGGAAAAACAATTAAATTACAAAGCTCAGAAAAAATCTCCTAGATAAGCAAAAAGCAGCATGGCTGCTCCTACTTGCCTGAAAAATCGTGTGCATGATGACAGTCAAAGGTCTGTTTCCAGATAACTCTGCTACTCTGAAAACCTGAAGGCCCCATTTGTTCACATCTTCTAATTCCTAGAGTAGAAACACATTGAACAAACACATTGAAACCTAACACACAAATTCCAGCAATTTTTGACTGAAACAGTTACAAAAACAGGACTTGTGAAGATTCAAACCTTACCATGGTGAAATTTACATCCTGAAGTCTGGAAGGACCAAAGTCTGGTCATATGACAAATTTTGCAGTATTGATATTTGCATCTACCAGCTTTTCAGATTTTAGTTCACTAAGGAGGAAAGAGTCCCTCTTAAGTGGAGTGCTCCAGCAGAAATAATACTGCAGTATCTTGAATGAGCTGAACTGACACACTTTGCTATCTCACTGCCCATTGACAACAAAGTTCAGCAAGGCCAAAACCTCCAGAGATGCTGTAATTCTGCTGCTCTCTCCCTGGTTCTCAGAAACACGCTTCAAATAAAGGGGGAAATTTCTGAGAACATAAGGATAGGCATAAAACTCACTTTATACCAGTTTTCTATTATTGCCAAGTAGTTAGCTGCTGGTGTGGAAAAAAAATCATAGGAAATTTCACTGAAAACAAAACCACAAAGGATGCACAAAAAATGATACAGCTGAAGGCATGAAATATAGCTCTAATGCTATATACCTGTTGTGCTTTTTCAAAAAATAGGTTTTAATTCCTGTGTATGTGGTATGTTTGCTCTTCATTCTTCAGTTATTTTTTCTGAATAATGAACTTTATTAATGGATACACAAATGCTAATTTACATTTCATCTCCAGATGAAATCCTGTTCACACTGAAGTGAACCATTATGGCTTGATTCTATTTGCTATTCTTCCACTTCAACAAATTTGAATTATTTCAAGTGAGACCAGCACTTGGTGCTACAGCTTGAAATCTATAGTTATAAGCAGAGGATAGAATAATACTGAAAAATTCACACCCTATTTTAATTTAATGGTTTAAAGTCAAGGATTTATATATTCTATACCTTGGCAAGGACGTCTTCTTGGTCTGTTTTAACTCCAAATCTGGGAATACTGGAATTGGTTAGACTAGAGCTGTGCATGAGCTTTTTGACTCCACTGATCTGGGACATTGGCCTCTTCTTTTTCTCTTTCTCTTTCTGTGTCGGAGAAGGGATCTCAACTTCATGTTGTTTGTCTTCAAATGAATGAATAAAAAGAGAATAATTTTTATAAAAACTGCAAATATTATAAAATTAACTAATTTTTTACAAAACTTTTTTCACTTTTAAATTTGTACATTTTGCAACAAATAATTTACATCAAGAGTGGTAAAAACATGAAATGATAAACACAGACCTATACTTCAGTACCAGCAGATCTCTCTTACTCAAATCACCTCATTATTTTAGAACTGGCTTTAAAAGCATCTCGTGACTAATTGTCACTTCTCCTGCACCCCTAGTACTGCAGAAAGGGTCAATCCTTTCATTATAAAAATGTCATTACAACTAAACAGGAAACCATTTTGCAACAAAATGTAATTTTTTTTTCTTTTCCAGGAAAAACACTCTCTGCAACTGTATTTCCAAAACAATCCAGTGTCTTCCTGTAAACCTTTACAAGACTTTTTCAGGACTCAAAGAACCCAATAGTTCGGGACTGGTCCTATTTAATAAGACTGTACAACTTGGAAAGTCTTTTGCCAGCTACACCTACAAGCACTTTGGGTGCAGAAGCAGTTCACACCAGCAATGCCGTGTGTTTCTGCACCTCCCAACCAGAGTCTATAAAAACAACAAAAGGACTGTTTTGCTAACCCCCTGGATTTTGCTGTGGGCTTTCACCTCCATAGGAGTATCAGCAGAATCATTTCATACAATTCATAAACACATGTGCCAGCAAAACTTTAGACAAGGATTAAACTGAGAGTAGAGAATATTTAGGCAAGCGCCAGATGATTGCTGCAGAAACAGTATGGAGTTGTGGAGCACTGCAGACATCTGTGTTACCCAAAGAAACCCAAATTAGTGCAACAAATGACTCCCCTGCCAAAACTGCTAGGAATTTGCATTATTTTTTTTCTTTCTACTCATATTGTATTTCAACTAGAGTTTTAATGACTCCTTCCAAATTATCTCTTCTTTGCTGAAATGTACCTGCACCTTTTCTATTCCTCAAGAAATAATCCAGTAAACACAGGAAAATACAGAAAATATATTTCTAGCACAGGAAATGAGCCAAAACAACTTAACACCTTAAAATATAAGAAATTTTAAACAAGAAAATATGAAAATTTGGGCTTTTGAAAACAAGTCCATTTTTTCCTTCCTGCAATATTCATTTTCAATGCAGACATTGAAACCAGACAAGGGCAGCAAGTCCATGCCAGTTTTTAGGTGTTTCCTTTTTCACTTTTTTTTTTTCCATTTATTTTTTTGTTTGTTTGTTTTTTAATTATCCCTTAGCAGCCACATTTAATGGACACCTCAAATTCTGAAAAAATCACAGCGAAGAAGAGGCTGTGGAAATGTCACCAAGTTTTAGCCTGCAGCACTGAGTTCCCCGATTGCCCTCGCCATACTTCATTGCTCTCCTCATACAGAATAAAAGGGGAGGTGGAGCACTGCAGCCCTTGCCTGGTGCAAACTGACAACAGATGAGGAGCAGTGACTCGTGTTCATGCTTTGATGTTTATGGTTTCAGTCGTATGCACAAAGTTTAGACCCATCAAAGGGAGGTTCATAAGTCGAGCTGTCAGACTAACTCAAGTGAAAGGCAGTGTGTGTCTGAATGACTTTAGATCTCCAGAGGAATTCAATGGGACTGCCTCTGCTTTTGTAACTGTAAGCACAGGGCTGTGCCCATCTGAACATCCAGAAAAGACAGCTTGCCATTTTGACCTTGTTGTGCTATGCTCATTGGCAGGTTCTCAAACATTTTCCATTCATAGGAAACAGGCTAATGACATTGATAAAGAAAAACCTTGCATATTATAATACTCATTATAGGAGCCTTAATTCTTATACACATAATATATTTGTTGTCTTTATAAATGACTTCATACATGTCACACAGCCCTTTGGGAAAACAGTCATTTATTGAAGAGGAAGAACAGAAACCCCTGTCTCCTCATGACACATTTTTAACTTACAAATGTGAGCAAGTCTGTAGAGGTTCAGGAGATGGATTACTATTGGAAAAATAAGCTAGATAATAACTAGACTCATTTAAATTTTCTATGGAGAGAATGTTTTTCCTCTTTACATAGTTGCTCAGAACCTATACACTTGGAATGCATATTCTGAATAGACTAAGCAATACATCTGTAGATGAGGGGTTTTCAGCATTGTATTCATAGACTCATAGAATCAACCGGGTTGGAAGAGACCTCAAAAATCATCAAGTCCAACCCTACTGTCGTCACTAGACCATGCACGGCACCAAGTGCCACATCCAGTCTCACCTACAACTTTAAATAACCTAGATTTCATGCAGCCACAAAAACAGTATCCATGGCTCAGTAAATTAGACCTGATTGCCTTTGCAGCCCTCTTTCTGCTCAAGACTGAGATCTCATGTGAAAGGCTGACAGATGCATTTCCTTACCCTGTCAAAGTAATTCTTTAGGTTTCAAAAAAAAGTAAGCAGGAGCTGGCATCTCAGTCTTTTCAGCCTAAGTGGGTCATCCTCTCAGGCAATTCCACACTGTGGCTTTCAGGCCTCCTGAAGCTGGACAATATTCCTTCTCCATGACAGAGGCTCACCCCCTTCTCACTGCCTGAAACTCTGCTGTGCCGCAGTGCTTGGCACACTACTGCAACCATGAGCCAAGTGAATAGGCACATTAAACAGTCCACTTAGGACATGGTGACAGGATAAAATGTACATTAAAAAAAACTTGCTTCTTTCAAAAAACCAAAAAACAAACAAACAAAAATCCTCAAACAAACAAAAAACCTCCACCTAACAAAAAACAAACACAAAAAGCACCAGCTATGGTATCTCACACAAAGAGAACAAGATGGATCTTAATATGTATAACTGGCACCTTTAAAAGTACTTGTTACCCTAATTCAGCTGTGCCTCTTACATGCACAGTCTTTATGAACCAATGGTGTTCTGCTCAAAACACATTTGAGATTGTATAGAATCTTTATCTTCATGCTATTGATTTTCACCAGCTTTGGAAAAAAAACCCTCACCATACAGGAGGAACCATACTCTGTAATACTGTGTTGACTGCTGTTAATGCTCACATCCCACCATGCCAAGCTCCTGAACTGCACAAATCCTCCTGGCAACAGCCTGTTCAGATGTTGACTTAGTCATATTCATCTACCCACGCATGAGAAGGCAGGGAATACCAAAGTACCATAACTACAGGCTATGAGATTTTATGAGGTTACTTGTGCTAAATACACACCGAAACCTCTGCAGTAATTCCTGTAAGGAAAACACAGTGGAAAAATTCTTTTAAATATATAATTAATTCATTGCATATTAATTTCTTAATATGGTAGCAATATAGTAGTTTCAATGTTACATGAAAGTATGTATATGAATATTTATCTGCAATTACACACATAGGGAAATCACATACACAATTTGCGTTGTGAGGAAATGGATCTAACCTGATCTCCCTGCACAAGCATTGAACAATGAGATGCTAAATGCGCAGTTTCTGAAAGCAGAAATTAGTATGGAAAGCCGCTTGCTTTTAAGCTCTAACACAGCCAGAGAATGATAAAAAATCCCCAAAACACAAAAGGCAAAAAAAGTTAACTCTTCACAGTCTTACCTAAGAATGTGTTTGATATATATTCTGAGACCTGATTGCCTGACCTGCTCATTTCAGATAGGTGGGTTAGCTCCCGGTTGAGCATTCTTTTAAACTGGAAAACAAAAAACAAGAAAGTGTAAAGTTAGTGACCGAGATGTATTTTAGTTAGGATAAGAAAATGCAGTCATTTATAGCTGGGGAAAGGACATGACATTAAGAATATATACTGCAGTAAGATAACCATGAAAGCAGAAATCACTCCTATTATTGATCTACCCTACCAACTTATTCAGGGGTTGGACAGTAATATGTTTAACCTCCTAAAATACACCTTAATGATTCAATGACTAACGAACAATTTTCTACTCGTAACTGAAATCTAACACAGGTGCACACACAAATATTGTCTTTCCAAATTTTTACTCTTGACTTGGAAAGAAAATACAAATGTATTTTATGTAGGACCTGTTCTCTACTCGCATTTTCTCATCATATTTGTAAATAAATCTATTTGTGCATTTTTTGCAATTCATTTGCTAAGATTTTAAGTTTATCTTACCTCTCATCATTAATCTACTCAAGTGTATTTGATAGTATTGCTCAAAATAATCAAAATATCTTATGGATTTCCTACAAGCCAATGTGAATAGAGGTAGGTTTTGTTATCTCTGATCTAAAATTACTATACTTTATCAGCTCAATGACTTGACCATTCCACGATCTCAGAAAACTGTCAGCATCTCAATGAAACACTGGGGTAGGAAATATCCATTGGTGGAAACGCCTTCCATTTCCCTCTAAGTTAGCAATTCACTCTACACTCTATAGGATAGAAGTGGATATTAATATTCCACAAAATGTGTAACTGATTAGGTAGTCATCACTAAGTCTTTCTTGATTCCTTCCAGGGTGAAATGATATCCTGTGGCATTATGCTCAAATGGTTAATTGCATAATACAGCTCTAGCTATCTTAGATGCATTTTCATTGACTGTAGCTCTGCCTTGTTATTACCAACAAACAAAACTCAACAATACTTATTAACAATTCAAACAACTCTTGCCAATGTAAATTAGCATGCATCTGTCGCTACTGAATTTTGCCTCCTATTGTGTCATCCTTTCATTCCACTGTTTGATTTCTCAGGCATCTTTTCTCTTAACAAAGCCAAATGATTTGTGCCACTTTCAGAATCATCTTTCACCTTGTTCACCCAGTTATATTCATTACATCAAGCAAGAGCTATCTTTAGTACATATACCTGTAAACATTCTTCTATGTTGAAAACTGGTAATTTATTCTTCTTCAAAGGGGATAAATCACTAGAGTAAACATTAACCACCTCCTTTCCATTCCACTGGAATCAAAGCCCTTTCTTCAAAGCGGCCTTGCACAGTGAAAGGGGTTATTTTCTTCACAATGTCTTTGTAAGTCACCAATTACTGTATTGCTCATAGTGTGCCAAATAAAAATTACCTTTAATATAACACTAACTATTCACAGTACATTTTCCTGCCATCTTGACATGCCATCAGCTCAGGAAGTTCCTGAGCTACAAAGACTGAATCCTACTTTAGTCACAAGCCAAAGGCTCAGCTTTGATCTCAGATACAGCAATGTGCTAGCAAGTGTTTAACATATGTCTGAAAATTAGAACCAAACTACAAATACAGCTACACACACTATGAACTACAGAGCTATACCTTCTGGGCAAAACCAATATCAACCTCTTTAGCAATGTCTAAAGTTGGTTGCCAATGTCAAATGTTAAAAAATAACAAGTCAAGTTTGCCAAGCAGTAAAATGACTGACCCAAGAAGAAGAAATCTCAAGACCATTTTTACAAGTCTGTCTTTAAACATTTAACACACTTAACTCACACTTGCATGTTTTTCATTTTTTTTCCCCACAAAGGTGAGAAACTGAATTAAGGCAAAAACTGAAGATCTCATGAAAAGGTTTGTCTGCAGATGGCATCCAGAAACTGTAGCTTCAAATTAAATATTGTGAATAAGAATCTTAATAAAATGTCAGATGTTGACAAAATCACATTAATTTCTAGGCATGCCATCAGTATATCATTATCACTCCAATATTCTCTCTTCCTTAATTTAATTAACCAGTTCACTGGACTCCAGCTTCCTCATCTGTCTCATTGTTTCCTATTAAACCCTTCTACATGATGCCCAACTTGGCAATGCTGTTTCCGCTGCAGAGCAATACTACTTGTGTCATGTTCCACACTGCGGAAAAAGAGATCATCTGGCCACTACTGGTATGTAGTCTTCAGGAACTCTTCTTAAAAGTTTCCCAGCTTTGAAGGAGGAGTAAACTGGTGTTTGTTTGCACTATGTTTTTCCTGAGGCTACATGACACAATTGGAAGCACTTCCCCCCCAAATAATACATTTTGTTGTGGGGAGTAGGCAGTGAGAAGGTTCGTTATTACATACAAGGAATAATATTATGGCACTCATGGACTATATGTTGTCTAAGAATTTCCAACTACATATTTATTGTGCAGATGTACGCAACAAATGGAAGGTACATAGCAGTCTTTCCTGATGCTACATTCTCTACTAGTCTGATGCAAACCCTCATCCTCTACCTCCCATCACTCCACAAGTCACTAGAACATAAAAGCTCAACTATCTGCACAAGAACTGCAGAACAGCCTGTGTTACTGCTGTACATTTGTGCACAGTTAAACAAGTCCCCCACCTTCTGCAAGGCTCTCCTGCTAAGAGCAAATTCAATTGGAGAAGCCTTTGGCTTTGAAGAACTGTAGTGCATGATTTCCTCATACTCTTTCACATGTTGCTGACGCCACAGCAACAAGACTTTAATTGACATTTATTTTGAAAACTTCTGGACTAAGCAGGAGTTTAGAGAACTGTTTTGATTTAGTAATTATATGACAAAGCCTTACGACCGTCATCACCATTGAATCAGATGAAGCTGAGTATCATATGCAGGCAGCAGTTTCTGAATGCAGAACAATAACGCTCTTTGAGGACAAAAAAAACCACGAGAGAGAAACAGAAATAAAGATGGTTGGGCATTTTTGTGGATTATACCCTATTCCAATATATCTGTATGTTACTTAATCCTCTAATGTTTTAATAACTTGACTTCTGGGGGGAAAAAATAAATCATTCTTCTGGTTTTACCTATTTCTCAAAGATTTAATTTGGTCCCAAGTGCACCCATACAAAGTTGCTGCTTCACAGATTCATATATTTATACAGACCTGCACAATTACTTTATAATGAAATCCTGCCTCTCACACAGCTCCCACAAGAGTTTACTGCCAATCAGAGAAGTTTGATACATCTGTGAGCCAACACTGTTTCCATCATCCAACAGGCGCCCCTAAGTGCTTGAAAGTTGGCTAGGCTCCATACTCTCATAATTTGTCCTCTTGGAAATAATACTCTGCATGTTATTCAAAACAACTCAAAAAAGACATGAAATCACCTTGTTCCTAATAGTAGTAAATGTTAAGGATAATATTTTAAATAAGAATGTGAAAATCTGAATACAATATACTTTCCAAGTTGAAAAAAATAAACCATAATGGCCAAAACTCTTTTTATGAATAAACATTTACACCATACACTTTAATTCTGATATTGTCAGCTCAGCATGGGGAGGAAGCAGAGGTTTTTGGCTGACCTATGCATATATTGTATTCTTACTCTAAAAGAAAGACTTTCCCACATTAAGACCAGGCATAGTTAGATAGGAAAAATGACACAGATATCCCTTTGGAATACCACAGTCCTTGACTGTAGTCTTAGAATTCCCTCTGGAAATGGACAGGCTATAAAATGTCCATTAAGTCAATTATACAGTTCTTCACTTCTGAATACTGATGTCACAGCGACAGAGCCATAGACTATCGTCTAAAATTCCTAAAATCATTTCCTTAAGCAGAGTATTTCCTAAGTTTCATTTGTTTCTATTGATTTTATTGATTTTAATCTCAGCTTGCAGGGAGGGGGTGGCAAAGACGTGCAGAACCCACAAATACAGGCAGAGCATCCAAATAACATATAAAATCTCCCCAAAGTGACAAATAAAAGTACATGTGCACTTTTATTTCCCTTTAAAAACTCAGGAGGTCTGCCAGAGGGAAAACTGTAATACATGAGAATAAAAGTGTATACACCAATGATAATAAACTGAGAACTATTTCCTAAATAGTGGTAACCTCCAAAGAACTGGATTGTAGTTTACGTCCTTCCGGGCTGAAGCTCAATGTGTGCATATCTCTGCATGTATATAACTGCTGTCAACCCAGGATGAGCATACATTGAGTTTTTGGGGGAGAAAAAGTAAGATACTTTTCTGAAGTCAGCAAAGATACACAGAAAGACATACATAGACAAACTTTTGCAGTAACCATGTTCCCAGATGGCAACCAGAGCACTGATGCATTTTTAGGAAGTCTCTGCATGTATAGTAAAAAGAAACTTCAGCTCCGAAGACATAGCAAAGATCCCACTGGAGTCAATTTATGTACATGAAAAAATTTGGGCTGTGTGCTTAATATATATGGGGGTTATTGTTTACTTTATAACATTTTACAATTTTTCTGTAAAGTTCTTGACTCAATAACAAAAAGCTTAACTAAATAAGCAGCCAGCAGCTAGCTGTGTTGTGGGAGGAAGCACACAGAACTACCCTTGGTGTAGACTCCTTGCCCTAGTACAGCCTCCTCCACACAGGCTTTCTGTTCCTCAACAGAAACCTGATGAACCCAGAGGACTGCAAGAGGCTGTCTTCACCACAGCCTTGGGGACCAGTACTGAAGGTGAAGCTAGGGCTAGAAAGCAGTCCATGGATCAGAAACCCCCATCCTGCCTGTCCTTAAGCTTGAGCATTAATAAAGCTTCAAGTCCAGTGGAGGCTAAAACAAAAGTGCCCAAGAGCATCTGGAGACTTTCATTGCACTGGCTCCCAAACACACATGGCAACAGATCCCATTTCCATTCTTACTGGCTGCCTCATTTCTAGGTTACAGTTGTAAAAGCTGACATGAATGGAATACATCCCTGGAACATTCAATATGTGGAATATTAAACTTACATGACTGTATTTTGTTTCTGAAATATCTATAAATGTAATTTTTAAAAGATGTTTGTAACTGTAAAAAAGAATAAACTACACTATTATACTGGGTTTGAGAAGCCTTGTATTCTACAATAAAACAAACAGGGAATTTAAAATAGGTCAGCCTTACAAATTAACATAAGGTTTCTGCCTATATAGTTTATCAATGAAAAACTGCCTTTGATTTCAGCAGCATTCTTAATACATAAACAACATTCTTAATAGCTAAAGATTTGGGTTAGAAGTACACATGTTAAATATCAATGTCAGGCACTGGTTTTTACATATAAGCTACAGAGAGGCACATATCTCTAAGGATGGCATTCTGATAGTGGTGCTCATTTTTTCAAGAAAAAATTCTCAACAAAAACTGGGAGCAAACACTCCACATGACAACCATTATCTGAAATATAATTCACAGCAGATGAAGCACAGCCTGAAGAATACAGAAATGCATATACAATAAGGGATGCAAACATATACAATGATCTCTGAGAGTAAGATGTTTCAATCTTTACAATCTTATAAATACTCTAATTCATTTCTTTGAACATCACATAAATCAGACTGGATTGGCTTCTTTTTCACATTTTCCTCTAACATGTGCACTGTGACCTGTACTAAAATTGTGCTCAAGTACTCCTTAGCTTCTTAACTAGAATCATCATCTATAGACAGCATAGGACACTGTCTATACAGAGGACATTTTTACCCATATGTACTCAATTCCAGCCACTACGTTCTTTGCTGAACTTCAATTAGCAAAAAGTCTACCAATTCTAAATGCTAAATCATACGAGTGAACATTTTTTATTTTTAAACTGATGACTGAATTTTTCTAATTTAGCAAGGAGGAACATGACAGCAGCTGCCTTGAAATGTAGGAGATACTTTCTAGTAAATTACAATAAATACCTCACTTTAAGCTGAATGCAAAGTAATTTCATCTTGTTGTTTAAGTAAATGAGAAAGGAATCCACCTGGCTAGCATAATGGGATTATATTTCTTCATGCCGACTGATCAAAATCCTTGAGAATATATTGTAACAATTCAGCATTAGCTGAGAATGCTCACTATCAGACACAATCACCTAATAAGGGTTTTGCACTTCTCTTTTAAAAATATGTATCACAAAAGTAGATATTAATACAAGAAAGCATAAGAGATTCAGATATGTGTGAATATAAGTCTTGTGTGAATATAAGTCTTGTGTTCAATTCAACACTTGCACCATTCAGGAGAAATCAGAATTTTCTTTAAAATGGGATTATTTGGTACAGTTATTGTGTGTCAAATACAGGATGATGTTTCTATTTTTCTCTTTTTTTCCCCCCATGCACTTGATAACAATTATAAGAGCAGCACCTTTTTTCAGCACCAACATCATCTTTTTAGGGTTAAAACGAAGCTCAGATGTGGTTTTCTATTAAGTGGATTTCAGTTCTGCGTGTTGACAGGCATATTGATTTAACTCCTTAGTGCAAAACTTATCCATAAAAGAGATAAAAGCTTACTTAGTTCCATTTTCTAGCAGTATTGGAGTTTCAAGCTAGTTCAAAGCTGCCCTACATAATAATGTAGATCAATATTAGAAGATGGCAATTTCCAATGCTTTAATCAATAAGCTGTCACACACACACACACACACAGAGGCTACCAAAAAATGCTGCTGGAACATACTCTTTGTAATTTTCCCTTTCTTCAGCTATTGAAACCAGTATGAGTCATGCATCCACCCATTATCCTCAGCTTCTTTACTCATCCTCCCTCCTATTGTATCTCAGTTGTGAGTTGCGTTTTTTTTTAAAAATCTTTTAATGCCTAGAAATACAGTTTTGTGGCAACCTTTTTCTGTAAGATCACAAAACTCTGCTAGATTTCTTTGGCTTTAAACTAGGTCTCATTATTCACTGAAGCAACATTATTTTAAAAGTCCCAGTGTAGTTTCTAAGAAAGACTGTATATTGTTTAGTTCATTGTCATTGCTGAGCAAAGGCTTGTTTTCTGACTTTTTGATTTTATGCTCATATTAGTCAATCATGTCAGCCACAAATACTCATGCTATCCAGTGATCATGCAATCATGCACCACAAATCAAGGTTCTTAAGAGGTAAAACAAAATCCTACCTTTATGTATCCCCAAGAAACTGAGAGTAAATAGTTTGCCTCAGGCATTTTTGATTTTTTTTCTAACCTACCAATCTAAGCTAATCAGTTCTTTGCTATCTGACACTGCAAAAGACTTCCAAGAAGAAAGATTCCTTCTTTCCTCTCCTAATTCTTTTTGCTGATCTTCAGGTTCTCAGCAACTGTGTGCACAAGAGGCATACTGAAATGAAATCCAACCGTGTGGTCTTCTGATTGTATAAATGCCATTTGTGAAACTCCAAGCATTCAGAGGCAACGTTGAAGAGACATATTGTACGAGCTGAAGAAATTTCTGAAGAGCTAGGGATATGCATATTTCCTGAACACCAGGACTTAATGAATAATGTATGTCAAGATGCTCAGCTGCTCAAAGACTTGCTCTATCAACAGCTACCAAATAAGGACCTGAAGAGGAAGCCAGACAGTGGCAGTGATCCCTCCCATACAGCCTAACTAGCAGCCAATAGTATGTCACCCTAAAAGATATAAATCCGCAGGGCTGGTGTCACAGTGTACAGCAATTTCCCATTGGTTGATGCTGGGGACTCTCCTGGGTATGTGCTATGTATTTCTTTTTTTTTTACCGCAAATGCCCTTTACTAATGGCATCTCTGCCTGCAGCATTCACATGCCATTCAAAAATAATTGGGCTCCTCATTTCAGCATCATTTACCAGCTCTCTTCAGTGAATGTATCACCCAAGCAGTTAAAATTCATATTGTGCATATCCATGAGGATTATCCAGTGGGTTTAATTTTTCAGATGGAAGGAAAGTATATTTTGAGGTATTTTATGAAAAAAAAAAAGCAACAATATAAATAAAGCTATCAGGTTTCTTGAGCAGTCTGTGATGTACTGTTAACAATGAAAATGGTTTTGGATTTTACACTCTCTCGATTAAAAGCTGATCTACCTCAAACTATTGGGCCAGGCTGCCAGTTTCTACTGCTTTTTTATTTTAACAGATAAACGCAGTTATTATTAAGCTAAGCAAGTCACATGTCTTACAATTCCCAGTAAATGTTAAGCTTCCATGGAGATGTAAGAAGTGAGATAATAACAGTGCTCAAATTCTCACTGTATTTATTCAACTTTTGCTCTTTCTGCCTTGGCAGATTATTATAATCAATTACAGCTATACATCATTGAAAAAAAGAATTGATTAATTGAAAGTGGAGTGTGTCAGTGAGCTGACTCAGGCATTAAATAACATAGCCCACCGTCTGCCACTCAGGGACCAAAACTTAAAAGGAGGAATACATTATGGCCACAGCAGGGGGCTTGGAACTAGATGATCTTTAAAGTCCCAACCCAAGACATTCTATGATTATCTTGCACCACTCTCTGCAAAGCACATGCACTACTGCAGCAAATTTCTGAGTCTTTGTTGCATCGAAGGAAGGGAGGGCTTCCCAATATGACAATGAGCAAATGCCTAAGGACAAGCTGAATGAGGTGCAGTGTTCAGCCTAATCCCACACTGCTGATTCACTGGAAGATGCTGACCAAGAATGGTCATAAGAGAGGTTTTGGCTGAAGTAGTCAGTGACATTAAGTGCTTGAAAAAAAAATTGAACCTGTAAAAATCAATAGGGCAAAATATGGTATCAACAAATTTCTTTCTTGCAGCAGAGAAATTTATAGCAACGTGACAACAATACAATCAACAGATCATCAGCACTTACGTATTTTCATACAGAAGGCATATGGTTTTCTTTAAAATAGGCAACATAAAACATTTCTGACACATTTTCTTTATAACATGCACGGTTATACATGTTCTGGATCTGTGTATGTATATAAAACAATTTACTTTTGAAAATAGACCTGGAATTACTAGAGACTTAGCAAAACATTAAAGAAGCCAAAAGGTGGTTCTGGAAAATATTTCTCCTGATTTTTCCAGCTCAGCTTTCTAATACTGAATGCAAAGTTTATCAGCATCTGTGTTGCATTGTCTTCTAATCACCCACAAGAGAGCACTGCTGCCACCTACCCAGCATCAACACTGAGAATTGAATATAAGCCACTTTTCTTGAGAAGGCAATTCCAGGCACGAGTTAGAAAATGGTAAAATAGGAGCCATTATATTTTTAGCTACTTTAGGAATGAAGCCCATGGGTATGAAAGTTTGGTTGCAACAGGTAGTATGAGCAGACATTAGAAAGCAAAGGTTTTAAATATTTTGTCTTACTTTGCTGCTTTAAAGGCTGTTTCATTCTTAGCAATGGTTTCCAAAAGCAGAGAACTTGATTCAGATAAGAAATATTTAAAATTACACCAGCTGTTTAGTATCTATTAAACTCTTTACTTTTTTTATCCCCCCACCAATGCATGAGACAAAGATACATCCATAAGAATTACTGGTTCATAGTTTGTTGATTTTATTGAAGGGTGTTTAGGGAGCTATTAGAGGTAATTTTGCTGTTAAAAACATGAAAAAACCATTTTCCTCCAATGTACATATATGTTACAATAATTTCTTTTTGCTGCATGTTAACTATACTGATAATAGGAAATTACACCCGATGTTGACTGCTTACTGTTCGTATGATTTTTTGAAGACCCACAGTCTCAACCTCATTAAATTACCAATTGCTGTACTGACTCAGAAAGCATGCCTTGACTTAGACTGCATGTAGTACATACGTAGCATAGTACACCTTAGAAATTTCTAGTTGGGAAATTCACACCAGCACTGATTTACAGGAATCATTTTTCTGATCTTCATCCTTAATTCCCAGGCTGCAATTAGCTTTAGAGGAGGTTATGTTGGATATATGAGTGTACAGCAAATAGCTGTCACAAACAAGATGAATTCAAGAAAAGAACAAGTCAGAGATTCTTGGTTTTATACAAACATACATCTATGAAGATAAAACATGGGGGAAGAAGGGCATAATGACATTTTCTACAATGGCTCCAATCAAGCAAATGATATGGAAATGACAAAGGTATCATTTGAAGTGACAGTAAATGAGGAATAAAACAATTCATAAAAAAAGGAAGTTTTTAATGAGCACTGTTGCGTGTTTTGAAAGAATCAAGACAATGACCTTGAAATGCACATAGATCATGAAGTCCCTTAATACCCACAGCAAATGTTAGCTAATATTTAGTCAACAAGCCTAGACAACTTTCCCCAGAAGAGTCATAAAAAGAGGTGGCAGACATTCCAGAAGCTGCAATGTTCAGCTTTAGCACACTTTTAAATGACTGCAAAAATGTTAATTTCTGCCAATTAAAATTTGCAAGCAGGATGAATGGGTAACTTCAGGCCACTTCACAAAATACCAGTCCTGGGTATGTAATCAATGAAAAGCTAAAACACATGTATTTCAGGTATTTCCTTGATTTAAAAAACTAGATATAGGAATGTAATTAATGTCAATCAGTATCATTTGTGTATTTGAATGTGCAACATTCTTGTACTGTTGTAGGGTATTTGACTTAGCACTCTACTATTCAGCAACAGCACTCCCAGTGTTGAGAGAGGACACATTAAATGGGTTAAGAGCCAGATTATTGACCCATTTCTACTGACCATCAGCAGGCTGTCTTAATCTAATGGCCCTGTTTTAAGTTAGCTTTGGTGCTATTGTATGATGCTCATTTTCTTCATCGGTGATCTGATATTAAGTGGCTGCTATGAAAATATCCAATGTGAAAAATTTCAGAGTACAGAAACATTTTTGGGGAGTGGGGGGTGGGGATGGTGGTATTGATGGGATAAACCATGAGGATGTGAAAGACACCACTGACAGCCTCACTTGCTTAGAGTGTTGACACCATTCACGCAAACTACAGTTCAACTAATTTAACTGCAAACATACCCAGCAATAAGGAACATGGTCCACGAGTACAAAACGACAGACTACACAGAAGAAAGAAAAAACCCTGAAGAGTTTATAGAGTCACAATTGGACATTTCATAGTGATACTGTCATCCCCCAAAAACCTCAGACTGTTTAAGTTAAAGTCCCATGGCTATTGTGCAGAATCATATAATAGAATTATAGAATTTTAGGGGT